>NC_083230.1:131332174-131364838 GCF_032191835.1 Heteronotia binoei | reverse complement strand
AAATACCTGCAGATTTGGGGGTGAAGACAGAGGAGGGCGAGCTTGGGGAAGAGAGGGACTTTGACGCCATGGAGTTCACCTTCAAAGCACCCATTTTCTCCAGGGGGGAACTGATCTCTGTCACCTGAGACCAGCTGAACTCCCAGGGAATCTCCAGCCGCTACTGGAAGTTGGCAACCCTAATGACCATGCCAGGCCTCTGCTGCCCCAGTTTGTGACATCCCAACTGCTTCACCATGTAGGCAGTTCATGGAAGATGATTGTTTTGCCCTGGGAAGGAAGGTGAAAGAGGTGAGGGCTCTTTAGCTTGGAGAAATGACAACTGAGGGGTGACATGATAGAGGTTTACAAGATGATGCATGGGATGGAGAAGGGAGAGAAAGAAGTCCTTTTCTCCCTTTCTCACAACACAAGAACTCGTGGGCACTCCATGAAATTCAGGAGCAGTAGGCTTAGAACAAACAAAAGGAAGTCCCTCTTCACCCAAAGATTAATTAACCAGTGGAATTCGTTGCTGCAGGAAGTGGTGGTGGCTGCAAGCATAGACGGCTTCAGCAGGGGATTGGATAAACATATGGCGCAGAGGCCCATCAGTGGATGTTAGCTGCTAGATTCAGAGGTAACAGTGGGAGGACTTCTGGAGTTCTGGTCTTGTGGGTAGACTACCAAGGGCACCTGGGTTTTGGCTCCTGTGTGGCACGGAGTGTTGGACTGGATGAGCCATTGGTCTGATCCAACATGGCTTCTCTTGTGTCTGGGGCAGTGATACTTAACCACTACACAGTTTGGTGTAGTGGTTAAGTGTGTGGAATCTTATCTGGGAGAACCGGATTTGATTCCCCGCTCCTCCACTTGCAGCTTGCTGGAATGGCCTTGGGTCAGCCAGAGCTCTCTTATCTGGGAGAACCGGGTTTGATTCCCCACTCCTCCACTTGCAGCTGCTGGAATGGCCTTGGGTCAGCCATACATCTCTCGCAGAGCTGTCCTTGAAAGGGCAGCTTCTGGAGTGCTCTCTCAGCCTCACCCACCTCACAGGGTGTCTGTTATGGGGAAGGAGACAAAGGAGTTTGTGAGCTGCTCTGAAACTCTGATTCAGAGAGAATGGCGGGGTATAAATCTGCAGTATTCTTCTTCTCTTCTTGGTGCTCGGGGGGCAATAGTGGAGGGCTTCTGGAGTTCTAGTCCCACTGATGGGCCTCCTGATGACCCCCGGGGTTTTGGCCACCGTGTGACACAGAATGTTGGACTAGATGGGCCATTGACCTGATCCGACATGGCTTCTCTTATGTTCTTATGTGACACAGAGTGTTGGATTGGATGGGCCATTGGCCTGGTCCAACATGGCTTCCCTTATGTTCTTATGTGACACAGAGTGTTGGACTGGATGGGCCATTGGCCTGATCCAACAGGGCTTCTCTGATGTTGTTATGTGACACAGAGTGTTGGACTGGATGGGCCACTGGCCTGATCCAACATGGCTTCTCTGATGTTGTTATGTGACACAGAGTGTTGGACTGGATGGGCCACTGGCCTGATCCAACAGGGCTTCTCTGATGTTCTTTTGTGACACAGAGTGTTGGACTGGATGGGCCATTGGCCTGATCCAACATGGCTTCTCTTATGTTCTTCTGTGACACGGAGTGTTGGACTGGATGGGCCACTGGCCTGATCCAACATGGCTTCTCTTATGTTCTTCTGTGACACGGAGTGTTGGACTGGATGGGCCACTGGCCTGATCCAACAGGGCTTCTCTTATGTTCTTCTGTGACACGGAGTGTTGGACTGGATGGGCCATTGGCCTGATCCAACATGGCTTCTCTTATGTTCTTCTGTGACACGGAGTGTTGGACTGGATGGGCCACTGGCCTGATCCAACATGGCTTCTCTTATGTTCTTCTGTGACACGGAGTGTTGGACTGGATGGGCCATTGGCCTGATCCAACAGGGCTTCCCTTATGTTCTTATGTGACACAGAGTGTTGGACTGGATGGGCCACTGGCCTGATCCAACATGGCTTCTCTTATGTTCTTCTGTGACACGGAGTGTTGGACTGGATGGGCCACTGGCCTGATCCAACAGGGCTTCTCTGATGTTCTTTCTTCTTCTTCTTCTTCTCACACTGATGCAACCTTTGCAGAGTTCTTCCTCTGGGACTGCAATTTGGGTTGTCAACCACCTGGTGGGGTCTGGAGATCTCCTGGGCTTGCCACTGACCTCCAGACGACCGAGATGATCATTTCCCCGGCAGAACATGGCCACTTTGGAGGGTGGGCTGAGACCCCTTCTTCCCCCAAACCTCACCTTCCCCAAGGTCCACTCCACCGTTTGCTAGAATTTCCCAGCCTGGAGTTGGCAACCTGGAACTGCCGACTTGAGCTGCAGCAGCTGGGTCCAGAGTGCCAGCAGAACCGCACCTCCTCTGGAGAGGCAGCGGGGGGGGGGGAGGGGGCAGGCGGGGCTGGCCGCAGGGGGAGCCTCTGCCGCTCTTCTGCAAAAAAGTGGAAGCGCGGTGGTCTCAGAGTGATACTCTGAGCGGTTCATGCACTGCCAAATGCACTTGACACGTTGACCGATCGAACCGTTGAAACCGAGGCCAGTTTGTTATGAGTCGGTCCCTGGAGAGGTAGGAGAGGCATTTCCAAACAAATAAAATTAGGAATACTAAATGGCTGCAAAGGCTGAGGCAGCAGAATAACAGCAGTGGGGGAAAGCAGCCAGCGCCTGCTGCATAGAGAGCTGCCTCCCCCCCCCCCCAATCCTCCCCAGAGAGCAGCTGGATCAGCAGCAGGGGAAAGACCTGAGCAGGAAAGGCTGGGGGTTGCCAACTTCCAGGCAAGGCCTGTAGGTCATCTGGGATGCCAACTGATGCCCAGACAGCAGAGATCAGAGATCATTTTCCTGGAGAAAATGGCAGGGTTATTTTTTTTTTGGGGGGGGGAGGGTGGTCTCTAAGGCAGGAGTGGCCAAACTTGCATAATGTAAGAGCCACATAGAATAAATTTCAGATGTTCAAGAGCTGCAAGACATGAACTTCAGATGTTCGAGAGAAGGAAGGAAGGAAGGAAGGAAGGAAGGAAGGAAGGAAGGAAGGAAGGAAGGAAGGAAGGAAGGAAGGAAGGAAGGAAGGAAGGAAGGAAGGAAGGAAGGAAGGAAGGAAGGAAGGAAGGAAGGAAAATAGATGGGTGGAGGGAGGGAGTGGTGGAAAGAAAGCAACTTTAAGTGCATTCTCCAAGCCACCGGCTGGCTTGGCTTGGAGAAATGATTTGAAGAGACCAGTGCCTTCCCCAAGCCAGCCAGTGGGGTGGTGGGGGCTTCAAGAGCCACACGATATGTGTGAAAGAGCCACAGTTTGGCCACCCCTGCTCTAAGGCATTATAACCCACAAAGGTTATATCCTCAGGGTGCACTCCCAAAATCTCCAAGAATTTCCTATTCCGGGTTAGTAGCCTTATTGAATGCCCCAGTGGAGGGTGAGCTGTAGGGCATTACATGCCACTGAGATCTCTCCCCTCCCCCCCAAGATCCACCCCAAAATCTCAGGAATTTCCCAGCCCAGAGATGACACCTCCCAGTCTCTAAAGGAACTTGGGACAGATTCTCAGCTGAGATCCTAAAGAAGGAGATGGTAGATTTATACCCCACCCTTCTCTCTGAATTAGTCTCAGAGCAGCTTACAATCTCCTTTATATTCTTCCCCCACCACAGACACCCTGTGAAGTGGTGGGGCTGAGAAAGCTCTCCCAGAAGCTGCTCTTTCAAGGACAACTCTACAAGAGCTATGGCTGACCCAAGGCCATTCCAGCAGCTGCCAGTGGAAAAATGGGGGATCAAACCTGGTTCTCCCAGATAAGAGTTTGTGTATTTAACCATTACCGGGGGTCTTTTTGTAGAGAAATAGGTGGTGGAACTCATTAGCATAACTTATTAGCATATGCCACTCCCCCCAGCCAAAAGCAACCCGACACAAGAAAGGAGAGCCCCGGGAGAGTGAGGCCTGCTTGGGCTGGCTAGAGATCCAGCCCGCCCAAGCAGGCTTCACTGGCTTGGGGCTCTCCTGGGCCGCTCCCCCAGTCAAAAGGGCAGCAAGCCACTTGCCACCCAGAATCACAGAAAAAGTGGAGAAAGGGTGGCGTGGGCATCTCTAGGGGTTAATGAGGACTGCTGGGGGTGTGCAAAAGCTCCTGCTGGCTGGCTGGCTGCCCCCTCTCTTAATCCAGAGATTGTTATGCAGCTGCACCTACTATTCAATGGACAAGGTAAGAACATAAGAACATAGGAGAAGCCATGTTGGATCAGCCCAATGGACCATCCAGTCCAACACTCTGTGTCACAAAGTGGCCAAAAACCCAGCTGCCATCAGGAGGTCCATCTGTAGAGCCAGGACACCAGAAGCCCTCCCACTGTTTCCCTCCAAGCACCAAGAAGACAGAGCATCACTGTCCCAGACACAGAAGAACATAAGAGAAGCCATGTTGGATCAGGCCAATGGCCCCTCCAGTCCAACACTCTGTGTCACACAGTGGCCAAAAAACCCAGGTGCCATCAGGAGGTCCACCAGCAGGGCCATAAGAACATAAGAGAAGCCATGTTGGATGAGGCCAATGTTCCATCCAGTCCAACACTCTGTGTCACATAAGAACATAAGAGAAGCCCTGTTGGATCAGGCCAGTGGCCCATCTGGTCCAACACTCTGTCACACAGTGGCCAAAAGGCCCAGGTGCCATCAGGAGGTCCACAGCAGGGCCATAAGAACATAAGAGAAGCCATGTTGGATGAGGCCAATGTTCCATCCAGTCCAACACTCTGTGTCACATAAGAACATAAGAGAAGCCCTGTTGGATCAGGCCAGTGGCCCATCTGGTCCAACACTCTGTCACACAGTGGCCAAAAGGCCCAGGTGCCATCAGGAGGTCCACCAGTAGGGCTAGAAGCCCTCCCACTGTGCCCCTCCCCCAAGCACAAGAATACAGAGCATCCCTGCCCCAGAGAGTTCCAACAATAAGCTGTGGTTAATAGCCACTGATTGTAGGTGGGGAGAAGGGTGGGGGAGCATCAGAAAGGTTTAGGAGCTGGTCTCCTGTGAGCTCCTGCTGAATTCAAGGTCTGACCACTACACCAAATTGGCTCTCCTGCCTGGGAATCAAGACCACAGGGAGGGGTCCTCTTGACTGCCCCCTCAATCGAAGGACTTTTCAGTGGTGGCCCCATGATTATGAAACTGCCTCCCCCAGAGGTGTGCCTGGCCCCCTGACGCTCCCTCTTTAGAAGGCAGTTGAAGACATTTTTATTTAAGGCTGCTTTTGGTTAAGTGACTTGCAGGCCCAGATCGTGAGATCCAATGTTGGTTTTATGTATCCCCCCCGCCCCCCTATTTTATGCCTTTCCTTTATCCTGCAAGCTGCCTTGAGCGCCCCAAGGAAGAAAGGCGGCTCGTCCATGTTTTCAATACATAAGCAAGTCAATCAGAACTGCTGGCTGGTAAAGCAGAACATTCCGGTCGAGGTGGGCGTGGATCCGCCTCCAGTCCTGGGGGTGTGGACTGCAGCTTCTTGGAAGCCGCTGGCTAGGGGACTGGCTCTCCCTGCATTTCCACCCGGCCTGATTGTGAGCCGAAGGTCAGCGGGTGGGGCTCCGGAGCTAAAAAGGGACCAGGGGGGAGGCAAGAGGAAATGAGCCCAGCCCAAAGGGAGGCAAAGGCCACGCTTGACTGGAGGCCTGTCCTCAAGTCATGGAGCCTTCGCTGCCAGAAGACACAGGCGGCACAAAGGGGCGAGAAGCGTGGCATTTAACAGCTGGACGGAGCCTGAAGACCATCCAGTCCAGGGGTGGCCAAAGTGTGGCTCTTCACACATACTGTGTGGCTCTTGAAGCCCCCACCGCCTTGTCGGCCACTTGGAGAAGGCCTTTGGCTCTTTAAATCACTTCTCCAGGCCAAGCCAGCTAGAGGCTTGGAGAATGCATCTAAAGTTAAAATTGCTTTCTTTCCACCTCTCCCCCTCCCCATCTATTTTCCTTCCTTCCTTCCTTCCTTTGTATGATTTTATTGTATTGCATTTATACGTTGTGAGCCGCCCTGAGACTGCTTGTGCGGGGAGGGCGGGATATAAATAAAAAGTACTATTATTATTATTATTATTCCTTCCTTCCTTCCTTCCTTGTCTTGCAGCTCTCAAACATCTGACGTTCTTTATATAGTGCTCTTACGTTAAGCAAGTTTGGCCACCCCTGGTCTAGAGGGAGTTAAAATTGCTTTATTCCCCCTTCCTTCCTTCCTTCCTTCCTTCCTTCCTTCCTTCCTTCCTTCCTTCCTTCCTTCCTTCCTTCCTTGTCTTGCGGCTCTCAAACATTGGACGTTTCTGTCTTGCAACTCTCAAACATCTGACATTCTTTATATAGCGCTCTTACGTTAAGCAAGTTTGGCCACCCCTGGTCTAGAGGGAGTTAAAATCGCTTTATTTCCCCCTCCCCATCTATTTTCCTTCCTTCCTTCCCTGAGAGCCAATTTGGTGTAGTGGTTAAGTGCGTGGACTCTTCTCTGGGAGGACTCTTATCTGGGAGAACCAGGTTTGATCGCTCTGACCTGTTATGTATCAACAAACAGCTATTCTTGCAAGGGACTGTCGTTGATCCTTGAACTATTGGGGACTTGACAGGGGACCTTCCAACCAGTGTTCCCTCTAATCTGAGTTAGTGTGAGCTAGCTCTCAGCTTTTTCACCTCTGGCTCACACGTTTTTGTCTCAGCTCAGGAAAAAATGGCTCCAGAGCAACGAATTGATGCAGTCGCTCACAACTTGAATGCCAGGAGCTCAAAAAGTAGAACTTTTTGCTCACAAGACTCCACAGCTTCTTCCAACTCTACGATTCTAAGGCCTTTCCTGTCTGGCTCAACAAGAACTCGGCTGCATTCTGCGCAAAGGCAGTGTTACCACGGCAGCCAGGTCTCTGCAGAAGCAGCAGTCGAATTGGAGGTGGTGCGCAAACTCAACTGGCGCAACACATTTGCATGGTGTGCACAGTTCCCTCTGCAGGAGACCCTGAGTCTGTGCAAAGACACTGAAGTGTGCTGTCAGTGTCACTACAACAGGGGTGGCCAACGGTAGCTCTCCAGATGTTCTCTGCCTACAACTCCCATCAGCCCCAGCCAGCACGTCCAATGGCTGGGGCTGATGGGAGTTGTAGGCAAGAAACATCTGGAGAGCTACCGTTGGCCACCCCTGCACTACAAAATCGGTCCTCAATAGAGTTGCCGATCCCCAGGTGGGGGCAGGGGATTCCCCCAGTCTAGAGGCCTGCCCCCCACTTCAGGATAATCAGAAAGTTTGGGGAGGGGCAAAATGTCTGCTGGGCACTCGATTATTCCTTAAGGAGACCGATTCCCATAACGTATAATGGAGAATTAATTTGCAGTTATCTGGGGCTCTGGGGTGGCTGTTTTTTTTTTTTTTACGTAGAAGCTCCAAATTTGCAGCATAGCATCCAAGCCACCCTCTAAGTTTCAAAAGGATTGGACCCGGGGGTTCAATTAAGAACATAATAGAAGCCATGTTGGATCAGGCCAATGGCCCCTCCAGTCCAACACTCTGTGTCACATAAGAACTAAGAGAAGCCATGTTGGATCAGGCCAGTGGTCCATCCAGTCCAACACTCTGTGTCACATAAGAACTAAGAGAAGTCATGTTGGATCAGGCCAATGGCCCATCCAGTCCAACACTCTGTGTCACATAAGAACATAAGAGAAGCCATGTTGGATCAGGCCAATGGCCCATCCAGTCCAACACTCTGTGTCACATAAGAACTAAGAAAAGCCATGTTGGATCAGGCCAGTGGTCCATCTAGTCCAACACTCTGTATCACATAAGAACTAAGAGAAGCCATGTTGGATCAGGCCAGTGGCCCCTCCAGCCCAACCTCTGTATCACATAAGAACTAAGAGAAGCCATGTTGGATCAGGCCAGTGGCCCTCCAGTCCAACACTCTGTGTCATATAAGAACATAAGAGAAGCCCTGTTGGATCAGGCCAATGGCCCATCCAGTCCAACACTCTGTGTCACATAAGAACTAAGAGAAGCCATGCTGGATCAGGCCAGTGGCCCCTCCAGTCCAACCTCTGTATGACATAAGAACTAAGAGAAGCCATGTTGGATCAGGCCAGTGGCCCCTCCAGTCCACCACTCTGTGTCACATAAGAACATAAGAGAAGCCCTGTTGAATCAGGCCAATGGCCCATCCAGTCCAACACTCTGTGTCACAGAAGAACCTAAGAGAAGTCATGTTGGATCAGACCAATGGCCCCTCCAGTCCAACACTCTGTGTCACATAAGAACTAAGAGAAGCCCTGTTGGATCAGGCCAATGGCCCATCCAGTCCAACACTCTGTGTCACAGAAGAACTAACAGAAGCCATGTTGGATCAGGCCAGTGGCCCCTCCAGTCCAACCTCTGTATGACATAAGAACTAAGAGAAGCCATGTTGGATCAGGCCAGTGGCCCCTCCAGTCCAACCTCTGTATGACATAAGAACTAAGAGAAGCCCTGTTGGATCAGGCCAGTGGCCCCTCCAGTCCAACACTCTGTGTCACATAAGAACATAAGAGAAGCCATGTTGGATCAGGCCAATGGCCCCTCCAGTCCAACACTCTGTGTCACATAAGAACATAAGAGAAGCCCTGTTGGATCAGGCCAATGGCCTATCCAGTCCAACACTCTGTATCACAGAAGAACCTAAGAGAAGCCATGTTGGATCAGACCAATGCCCCCTCCAGTCCAACACTCTGTGTCACATAAGAACTAAGAGAAGCCCTGTTGAATCAGACCAATGGCCCATCCAATCCAACACTCTGTGTCACATAAGAACCTAAGAGAAGCCATGTTGGATCAGGCCAATGGCCCCTCCAGTCCAACACTCTGTTTCACATAAGAACTAAGAGAAGCCCTGTTGAATCAGACCAATGGCCCCTCCAGTCCAACACTCTGTGTCACACAGTGGCCAATATATGTTTTTGCCTACAACTCCCATCAGCCTCAGCCAGCATGGCTGGGGCTGATGGGAGTTGTAGGCAAATTCTATGAGTCCGCAAAGAAGGTCTTTCATTATTTCCAAATTAAGAGGTGTGCGGTCCCTTTCAACGGGATGGCAGAACTCCCTTTGGAGTTCAACTGTGCTTGTCACAGCCTTGCTCCTGGCTCCGCTCCCACAGTCTCCAGATCTTTCTGGAATTGGACTTGGGAAACCTACGGTGATCCTGAAGCAGAGTCTACACGGGCCTGGACCTCTTCTGCAATTGCGGCTGGTTTTCTGACCATAGAGATCAGCTCCCCTGGAAGCAAGAGCAGCTTCAGAAGGAGAATTTTGTGGATCACAAACTCCGTCAGAACTCCCTCTCTCTCCAGACACTGTTTGCTGGGGGGGGGGTAGTGTAAAAAGTCTGCCATGAAAATGTTGTGAAAGGAACGTCACCCCAGAGTCGGAAAAGATTGGTGCTTGCACAGGGGACTATCTTTACCTTAGGAACCCCGTGGAACAGAGATAAAGCTTCAGTACTGCAGTCCTAAGCTCTGCTCACGACCTGAGTTCGATCCCCGGTGGAAGCTGGGTTTTCAGGTAGCCGGCTCAAGGTTGACTCAGCCTTCCATCCTTCTGAAATTGATAAAAGGAGTCCCCAGCTTGCTGGGGGAAAAGTGTAGATGCCTGGGGAAGGCATTGGCAAACCACCCCATAAAAAGTCTGCCGTGAAAACGTTGTCACCCCAAAGTCAGAAATGACTGCTTGCACAGGGGACTACCTTTACCTTTGGAGCCCTGTGGCGCAGAGTGGTAAAGCTGCTGTACTGCAGTCGGAGCTCTCTGCTCACAACCTGAGTTCGATCCCCGGTGGAAGCTGGGTTTTCAGGTAGCCGGCTCGAGGTTGACTCAGCCTTCCATCCTTCCGAGGTCAGTAAAAGGAGTCCCCAGCTTGCTGGGGCGGGGGAAGTGGAGTTGACTGGGGAATGCAATGGCAAACCACCCCGCAAAAAGTGTGCCGTGAAAACGTTGTGAAAGCAACGTCACCCCAAAGTCAGAAATGACTGGTGCTTGCACGGGGGACTACCTTTACCTAAGAGCCCCGTGGCACAGAGTGGTAAAGCTGCAGTACTGCAGTCCTAAGCTCTGCTTACGACCTGACTTCGATCCCCAGTGGAAGCTGGGTTTTCAGGTAGCCAGCTCGAGGCTGACTCAGCCTTCCAAGGTTGGTAAAAGGAGTCCCCAGCTTGCTGGGGGAAGAAGAAGAAGATGATGATATTGGATTTATATCCCGCCCTCCACTCCGAAGAGTCTCAGAGCGGCTCACAATCTCCTTTACCTTCCTCCCCCACAACAGACACCCTGTGAGGTGGGTGGGGCTGGAAAGAGCTCTCACAACAACTGCCCTTTCAAAAACAACCTCTGCCAGAGCTCTGGCTGACCCAAGGCCATGCTAGCAGGTGCAAGTGGAGGAGTGGGGAATCAAACTTGGTTCTCCCAGATAAGAGACCGCACACTTAACCACTACACCAAACTGGGGGAAAAGTGTAGATGACTGGGGAAGGCAATGGCAAACCACCCCGTGAAAAAGTCTGCCGTGAAAACGTCATTGAACAAAGCAGGAGTCAAGTGGCAACCAAGTTTTATTGAGGACATAAGCTTTTGTGTGCTTAGGGAGCACACGAAAGCTTACGTTCTCAATAAAATGTGGTTGGTCTTAAAGGTGCCACTTGACTCCTGCTTTGTTCAACTGCTTCAGACCAACACGGCTGCCCTCATGAAAACATCGTGAAAGCGATGTCATCCCAGAGTTGGAAACGGCTGGTGCTTGCACAGGGGACTCCCTTGACCTTTTTATCTGCAGAGGACAGAAGAGAAGAAGAGCCCTGCCGGATTAGACCAAAGGTCCGTGTCTCACACTGCAGCAACCGTGATGCAATGGGTATCGGAGAAACCCCATGAGCCGTTTCCTTTCTCATCTCAGCCTGTGCCTTCCCCAGACTGCATCCCTCCCCCCCCTCCCTCCACCCTCTTTCCCACCCTCTTCTGCACCTTCGCTTGGGTGAGAAAGCCTCCCCCACTTGCTGGGGCTTGTGGTTTCCATGGTGACCTTGCTTAGGAGAAAAGGGGCTCCTCCGTTCAGTCTCCCATCCTCACCGGTGTGCCCCTCCACTCCTCCCCAGGACCTTGAAGGAGGGCTGAGCCTGTGGGGCAGGCTCTCAACAACCCCCCAAAGACCGTCCTTCCTGGGTCAGACCCCAGCCCAGCACCCTCTTTTCCAAAGGGCTTCCAGGCAGGGTGTGGATTCCCAGTCCTCTTCTTGCATTACTCCCCAGCAACTGATATCTAGGGGTACACTGAATATGAAGGTTCCATTAAGGTTCCATTCCAGCACTGCCTTGTAGAATCATAGAGCTGGAAGGGACCTCTAGGGTCATCTAGTCTGATCCCCTGCACAATGCAGGAAACTCTCCTAAACCTCCCCCTAAATTCACAGGATCCTCACTGCTGTCAGAGGGCCACCTAGCCTCTGTTTCAAAACCTCCAAGGAAGGAGAGCCCACCACCTCTCCAGGAGGAAGCCTGTTCCACTGAGGAACCGCTCTAAACTCACAAACCCTCCCCCTAAATTCACAGGATCCTCATTGCTGTCAGGTGGCCATCTAGCCTCTGTTGAAAAACCTCCAAGGAAGGAGAGCCCACCACCTCCCCAGGAGGAAGCCTGTTCCACTGATGAATCGCTCTAATGGTCAGGAAGTTCTTCCTAATGTTGAGCCGGAAACTCTTTGGATTTAGTTTCAACCCGTTGGTTCTGGTCCTACCTTCCGGGGCCACAGAAAACAATTCCACCCCATCCTCTCTAGGACAGCCCTTCAAGGACTTGATGGTGATCCTATCACCTCTCAGCCGCCGCCTCTCCAGGCTAAACATGCCCAGCTCCTTCAACCTTTCCTCAAAGGACTTGGTCTCCAGACCCCTCACCATCTTCGTCACCCTCCTCTGGACCCCTTCCACCTTGTCTGTATCCTTCTAAAAATGTGGTGCCTTGGAGAAGAAGAAAAAGCAAGATCACCCTGAAGTGATCCAGTTCAGCATGGTTCAAATGGGGGAGTAGACTGTGGTACATCTGAGTATGCAGAAGCAAAGGGGGATCTTGGCTGCTTAAGGGCAGACCCTGGAGACCCCTGGTGAGGAGCCCTGAAGGTAAACATCTGAAGCAGAGTCCAGCAGTGGCTGGTAGCCACAGAGTGAAGATGGAGAGAAGCCGGCTCTTTAAATCACTTCTCTGAGCCAAGCCAGCCAGCAGCTTGGAGAATGCATACAAAGTTAAAAGTTCCTTTCTTTCCACCTCCCCCTGCCATCTATTTGCCTCCCTCCCTTCCTTCTTTCCTCCCTCCCTCCCATCCTTCCTCTCTCCCTTCCTCCTTCCTCCCTTCCTTCTTTCCTCCCTCCCTCCCCCCTTCCTCCCTCCCTCCTCCCTTCCTTCATTCCTCCCTCCCTTCTTTCCTTCCTTCCTTCATTCCTTCCTCCCTCCCATCCTTCCTCTCTCCCTTCCTCCTCCCTTCCTTCCTTCTTTCCTCCCTCCCTCCCTCCCTCCTTCATCCCTCCCCCCCTTCCTCCCTCCCTTCATTCCTCCCTCCCTTCTTTCCTTCCTCCCTCCCATTCTTCCTCCCTCCCTCCCTTCTTTCCTTCCTTCCTCCCTCCCTCCCATCCTTCCTTCCTCCCTGCCGTCCTCCCCTGCCGTCCTCCCTCCCTTCCTGCTTTCCTTCCTTCCTTCCTTCCTTCCTTCCTTCCTTCCTTCCTTCCTTCCTTCCTTCCTTCCTTCCTTCCTCCCTCCTTCCCTTCCTTCTCTCAAACATCTTACGTTCATGACTAGCAGCTCTCAAACATCTGATATCTATTCTCTATGGCGGCTCTTATGTTAAGCAGGTTTGGCCGCCCCCCCTCTGTCTTCTTGGTGCTTCTGGCTTGTGGAGTTCTGGCCCCACGGGTGGATCTCCTGATGACCTCTGGTTTCTGCCCCTGTGTGTCACAGGAAGTTCCAACCCAGAAGTGGGAATGCAGTCATGGATTTGGTTGATGACTTGCTACAATGCAGGATGCCAACCTCCAGGTGGGACCTGGGGATCCCCTTGCAGATCATCTCCATGCTACAGAGATCGCAGTTCCCCTGGAGAAAACGGCTGCTCTGGAGAGTGGGATCTCTGGCACTGCCCCCACTGAGTCCCGTGCCTTCCCCAGGCGCCACCCCCAAATCTCCAGGAGCCTCCCAACCAAGATCTGGCAAACCTCCCCCCCCCCCATCTCCCAACAGTAGCTGGGGGGGGGGGTGCTTAGCAACACTAATTATAACAGAAATTAAAATTGGAACTGGGCTGCCGTTCAGCTTCTTTCCCAAATCGCCCACCCGACCAGCCTGGGCCTGCACCACAGTGTTATTGCAAAGTGTGGAAAGAAAAAGAAGAGTCTTCCCCCAGCCGAAGGGGCCACAGCACAGGCGGGTCCGGAGCGCAGTTCTGATGGGCTGCCCGTGCTGTACCTGATGTGCCACCACACATCCTCCAAGGCGCTGACTCAGCCCTGGACCAGCTCCAGAGAAGGGAGGCAGTGGCGGGGGAGTGAGAGACACCACCATTTTGGCGCTCTTCAGCCATGCAGGCAGGCCTGCGATTCTGTCGCCATGGCAGCGAGTCTTCACCACCTCCCCTGCGATTTACACCTGTTGCGAAGAATGAGTCAGCTTTAGGTGGGAGCAGGGGGGGGGGGACTGGCTTGCATGTTCCCACCTCCCCTTGTGCGGAGAGGTCAAGACGGGTCGGCCTGTTAGTCTGTCTGCAGCAGAGTGGCCAGTCCTCAGTTGGGATTGCGGCAGGAGATCTCCTGGTTTGGAGGCCTTTCTTCCATTTCAGGGTTATTAGAAGACCAGCGGGGGGGGGGGGGGGGGGGGGGGGGTTGAATGTCTGCTAGGCAGCCCCCATAGGGTATAATGGAGAATTCATCCATGGGTAACTGAGCCAAGTCCTTCTATTGGCTGAGGCTCCGTCCCCTCCTGGTCCCCTGGGAAAGGAAGGAAAGAGCCAGAGCTTCCTTTGCCCAGTTCCCTGGATCCCATGGGAGAGTTACAAAGAAAGCATCCTTAAAACCAACGAGTGCTAACGTTTTAAGCATGTTTTATTTTAAGTTAAAAAAAATCTTTGTTTGTCTGTGTCCTTTTTAAAGTTTATATCTCTAATCTTAAATAGCCCCAGCCCGACAAAGTCCCCTTTATGTCTGATCCGGCACTCATAACAAATAAGTTCGACACCCCTGCGTTAGGCAGTTCAGAGCATGCATGTGATGGGGCCAGTGATGCTCTGTATTCTGGGTGCTTGGGGGGGGGGGCAACAGAGGGAGAGCTTCCAGTATCCTGGCCCCACTGATGGGCCTCCTCATGGCACCTGGGGTTTTTTGGCCCCTGGGTGACACAGAGTGTTGGACTGGAGGGGCCACTGGCCTGATCCAACAGGGCTTCTCTTATGTTCTTATGTGACACAGCGTGTTGGACTGGAGGGGCCACTGGCCTGATCCAACAGGGCTTCTCTTGTGTTCTTATGTGACACAGAGTGTTGGACTGGATGGGCCATTCGCCTGATCCAACATGGCTTCTCTTATGTTCTTATGTGACACAGAGTGTTGGACTGGAGGGGCCACTGGCCTGATCCGACATGGCTTCTCTTCTGTTCTTATGTGACACAGAGTGTTGGACTGGAGGGGCCACTGGCCTGATCCGACATGGCTTCTCTTCTGTTCTTATGTGACACAGAGTGTTGGACTGGAGGGGCCACTGGCCTGATCCAACAGGGCTTCTCTTATGTTCTTATGTGTCTGGGCCAGTGATGCTCTGTATTCGTGGTGCTTTGTGGGGGGGGGGCAACAGTGGGAGGGCTTCTAGTTTCCTGGCCCCACTGATAGATCTCCTGATGGCACCTGGGTTTTTTTGCCACAGTGTGACACCGAGTGTTGGTCTGGATGGCTTCTCTTATGTTCATGGCTTCTCTTATGTTCTTATGTGACACAGAGTGTTGGACTGGAGGGGCCACTGGCCTGATCCAACAGGGCTTCTCTTATGTTCTTCTGTGACACAGAGTGTTGGACTGGATGGGCCACTGGCCTGATCCAACATGGCTTCTCTTATGTTCTTATGTGACACAGAGTGTTGGACTGGATGGGCCACTGGCCTGATCCAGCAGGGCTTCTCTTATGTTCTTATGTGACACAGAGTGTTGGACTGGAGGGGCCACTGGCCTGATCCAACAGGGCTTCTCTTATGTTCTTCTGTGACACAGAGTGTTGGACTGGATGGGCCACTGGCCTGATCCAACATGGCTTCTCTTATGTTCTTATGTGACACAGAGTGTTGGACTGGATGGGCCATTGGCCTGATCCAACATGGCTTCTCTTATGTTCTTCTGTGACACAGAGTGTTGGACTGGATGGGCCACTGGCCTGATCCAACATGGCTTCTCTTATGTTCTTATGTGACACAGAGTGTTGGACTGGATGGGCCACTGGCCTGATCCAGCAGGGCTTCTCTTATGTTCTTATGTGACACAGAGTGTTGGACTGGAGGGGCCACTGGCCTGATCCAACATGGCTTCTCTTATGTTCTTCTGTGACACAGAGTGTTGGACTGGATGGGCCACTGGCCTGATCCAACATGGCTTCTCTTATGTTCTTATGTGACACAGAGTGTTGGACTGGATGGGCCACTGGCCTGATCCAGCAGGGCTTCTCTTATGTTCTTATGTGACACAAAGTGTTGGACTGGATGGGCCACTGGCCTGATCCAACAGGGCTTCTCTTCTGTTCTTCAGTGACACAGAGTGTTTCTACCGGGTAACGGACCGGAGTTGTCCACTGTGAAGGCGACAAACAATATGGACTGTCTGCCAGAGTCTCGAGGTGGCAGGAGGAAGGTGGCGGGCCTAGCTCGCCTGGGAAATTATAGATGTTTGTATGCAAATGCTAGAAGTGTTCGAAGTAAAATTGGTGAATTGGAATGTTTAGTGTTGGGAGAAAACATAGACATTGTGGGAATTTCAGAAACTTGGTGGAATGAGGAGAGTCAGTGGGACACGGTGATTCCTGGATATAAGCTATATCGGAAGGATAGAAGAAGAAGATATTGGATTTATATCCCGCCCTCCACTCCGAAGAGTCTCAGAGCGGCTCACAAGGGAAGGGAAGGAAGGGAAGGGAAGGGAAGGGAAGGGTTGGAGGTGGGGTGGCTCTGTATGTCAGAGAGGATATACGGTCCAGTAAGACTGAGGTCAGAGAATTAGATTCACTTTTAGAAATGCTTTGGGTTGTAATAGAGGGCCCAAAAGGAAATTTAACTATGGGAGTTTGTTAATGCCCACCAAATCAAAAGAGAGAGGACGATTATAATATGATGGAAGGCTTAAAGATAGCGGCTAAACGTAATAACTGTGTCGTAATAGGTGATTTTAACTACCCGCAGATTGATTGGGTCAATATGTGTTCTGGTCGAGAGAAAGAGATTGAGTTTCTTGATGCTCTCAATGACTGCGCTATGGAGCAGATGGTCTCAGAACCTACCAGGGGTGGGGCGATCCTGGATTTGGTCCTAAGTAATGCCCAAGACTTGGTGAGAGATGTAAAAGTGATTGCGCCGCTTGGGAGCAGTGACCATAATGTTATTGATTTCACCGTTTGTATAAATAGGGAGTTGTCCAAAAAGACCGCCACAACCACGTTTATCTTTAAAAGGGGTAAATACACTGAGATGAGGAGGCATGTGAGGAGGAAACTGAAAGGAAAGGTACATACTGTCAAAACCCTTGGGGAAGCTTGGACGCTATTTAAAACTATAATCCTAGAAGCTCAGATAAAATACATACCACAAGTTAGGAAAGGCACAAACAGGCATAAGAAAAGGCCTGCATGGTTAACAAACAAAGTAATGGAAGCTGTAAAAGGTAAGAAGGACTCCTTTAAGCGGTGGAAAACCAGTCCAAGTGAGATTAATAAAAGGGAACACAGGCAGTGGCAAATCAAATGCAAGACTGTGATCAGGCAGGCAAAAAGGGACTATGAGGAGCATATTGCAAAAAACATAAAGACCAACAATAAAACTTTCTTCAAATATATTAGAAGTAGGAAACCAGCCAGGGAGGCAGTGGGGCCCTTGGATGACCATGGGGTAAAAGGATTACTGAAGGAGGATAGGGAAATGGCTGAGAAGCTGAATGAATTTTTTGCCTCCGTCTTCACTGTGGAAGACGAGAACTTTTTGCCCGCCTCAGAACCACTAATTTTGGAAGGGGTGTTGAAAGACCTGAGTCAGATTGAGGTGACAAAAGAGGAGGTCCTACAACTGATAGACAAATTAAAAACTAATAAGTCACCGGGTCCGGATGGCATACATCCGAGAGTTCTGAAAGAACTCAAAGTTGAACTTGTGGATCTTCTAACAAAAATCTGTAATCTTTCATTGAAATCTGCCTCCGTTCCTGAGGACTGGAAGGTAGCAAATGTCACCCCCATCTTTAAAAAAGGTTCCAGAGGAGATCCGGGAAATTACAGGCCAGTCAGTCTGACTTCAATACCGGGAAAGTTGGTAGAAACCATTATCAAGGACAGAATGAGTAGGCACATTGAGAGTCATGGAGTAAAAGGACAGGTCCTCTTGTGGATCAAAAACTGGCTTAGTAATAGGAAGCAGAGAGTCAGTATAAATGGGCAGTCTTCGCAGTGGAGGACGGTAAGCAGTGGGATGCCGCAGGGCTCGGTACTGGGTCCCATGCTCTTTAACTTGTTCATAAATGATTTAGAGTTGGGAGTAAGGAGTGAAGTGGCCAAGTTTGCGGATGACACTAAATTGTTCAGGGTGGTGAGAACCAGAGAGGATTGTGAGGAACTCCAAAGGGATCTGTTGAGGCTGGATGAGTGGGCGTCAACATGGCAGATGCGGTTCAATGTGGCCAAGTGCAAAGTAATGCACATTGGGGCCAAGAATCCCAGCTACAAATACAAGTTGATGGGGTGTGAACTGGCAGAGACTGACCAAGAGAGAGATCTTGGGGTCGTAGTAGGTAACTCACTGAAAATGTCAAGACAGTGTGCATCTGCAATAAAAAAGGCCAACGCCATGCTGGGAATTATTAGGAAGGGGATTGAAAACAAATCAGCCAGTATCATAATGCCCCTGTATAAATCGATGGTGCGGTCTCATTTGGAGTACTGTGTGCAGTTCTGGTTGCCGCACCTCAAAAAGGATATTATAGCATTGGAGAAAGTCCAGAAAAGGGCAACTAGAATGATTAAAGGGCTGGAGCACTTTCCCTATGAAGAAAGGTTGAAACGCTTGGGACTCTTTAGCTTGGAGAAACGTCGACTGCGGGGTGACATGATAGAGGTTTACAAGATAATGCATGGGATGGAGAAAGTAGAGAAAGAAGTACTTTTCTCCCTTTCTCACAATACAAGAACTTGTGGGCATTCGATGAAAGGAAGTACTTCTTCACCCAAAGGGTGATTAACATGTGGAATTCACTGCCACAGGAGGTGGTGGCGGCCACAAGTATAGCCACCTTCAAGAGGGGTTTAGATAAAAATATGGAGCACAGGTCCATCAGTGGCTATTAGCCACAGTGTATGTGTGTATATAAAAATTTTTGCCACTGTGTGACACAGAGTGTTGGACTTGATGGGCCGTTGGCCTGATCCAACATGGCTTCTCTTATGTTCTTATGTTGGACTGAAAGGGCTACTGGCCTGATCCAACAGGGCTTCTCTTATGTTCTTCTGTGACACAGAGTGTTGGACTGGATGGGCCACTGGCCTGATCCAACAGGGCTTCTCTTATGTTCTTCTGTGACACAGAGTGTTGGACTGGATGGGCCACTGGCCTGATCCAACAGGGCTTCTCTTATGTTCTTCTGTGACACAGAGTGTTGGACTGGATGGGCCAATGGCCGGATCCAACATGGTTTCTCTTTTGTTCTTATGTGACACAGAGTGTTGGACTGGATGGGCCACTGGCCTGATCCAATATGGCTCCTCTTATGTTCTTCTGTGACACAGAGTGTTGGACTGGATGGGCCACTGGCCTGATCCAGCATGGCTTCTCTTCTGTTCCTATGTGACACAGAGTGTTGGACTGGATGGGCCACTGGCCTGATCCAATATGGGTCCTCTTATGTTCTTATGTGACACAGAGTGTTGGACTGGATGGGCCACTGGCCTGATCCAACAGGGCTTCTCTTATGTTCTTCTGTGACACAGAGGGCGTTTTCGCACTCACCTTCAGCCGACGCGACCCCCCTGTTCACCGCGCAGGATCTGCGCAGATTTCGCACGTAAAGCCGCGGAGCAGCCGAAAGAGCCGGAAACTCCCGGCGCAAAAGCCGCACAAACGGAAACTGCTTTTTGGCGGTTTACGTTTGCGCCGCAAAAGCGCTGGGAGTTTCCGGCTCTTCCTGCTGCTCCGCGGCTTTACGTGCGAAATCCGCGCAGATCCTGCGCGGTGAAGAGGGGGGTCGCTCCGGCTGAAGGTGAGTGCCAAAACGCCCAGAGTGTTGGACTGGATGGGCCACTGGCCTGATCCAGCAGGGCTTCTCTTATGTTCTTCTGTGACACAGAGTTTTGGACTGGATGGGCCACTGCCTGATCCAACAGGGCTTCTCTTATGTTCTTCTGTGACACAGAGTGTTGGACTGGATGGGCCACTGGCCTGATCCGACATGGCTTCTCTTCTGTTCTTCTGTGACACAGAGTGTTGGACTGGATGGGCCACTGCCTGATCCAGCAGGGCTTCTCTTATGTTCTTCTGTGACACAGAGTGTTGGACTGGATGGGCCACTGGCCTGATCCAACAGGGCTTCTCTTATGTTCTTCTGTGACACAGAGTGTTGGACTGGATGGGCCACTGGCCTGATCCGACATGGCTTCTCTTATGTTCTTCTGTGACACAGAGTGTTGGACTGGATGGGCCACTGGCCTGATCCAACAGGGCTTCTCTTATGTTCTTCTGTGACACAGAGTGTTGGACTGGATGGGCCACTGGCCTGATCCAGCAGGGCTTCTCTTATGTTCTTCTGTGACACAGAGTTTTGGACTGGATGGGCCACTGCCTGATCCAACAGGGCTTCTCTTATGTTCTTCTGTGACACAGAGTGTTGGACTGGATGGGCCATTGGCCTGATCCAACAGGGCTTCTTTTGTGTTCTTATGTGACACAGAGTGTTGGACTGGAGGGGCCACTGGCCTGATCCGACATGGCTTCTCTTATGTTCTTCTGTGACACAGAGTGTTGGACTGGATGGGCCACTGGCCTGATCCAACAGGGCTTCTCTTATGTTCTTCTGTGACACAGAGTGTTGGACTGGATGGGCCATTGGCCTGATCCAACAGGGCTTCTTTTGTGTTCTTATGTGACACAGAGTGTTGGACTGGAGGGGCCACTGGCCTGATCCGACATGGTTTCTCTTATGTTCTTCTGTGACACAGAGTGTTGGACTGGAGGGGCCACTGGCCTGATCCAACAGGGCTTCTCTTATGTTCTTCTGTGACACAGAGTGTTGGACTGGATGGGCCATTGGCCTGATCCAACAGGGCTTCTTTTGTGTTCTTATGTGACACAGAGTGTTGGACTGGAGGGGCCACTGGCCTGATCCGACATGGCTTCTCTTATGTTCTTCTGTGACACAGAGTGTTGGACTGGATGGGCCACTGGCCTGATCCAACAGGGCTTCTCTTATGTTCTTCTGTGACACAGAGTGTTGGACTGGATGGGCCATTGGCCTGATCCAACAGGGCTTCTTTTGTGTTCTTATGTGACACAGAGTGTTGGACTGGATGGGCCACTGGCTTGATCCAACATGGCTTCTCTTATGTTCTTCTGTGACACAGAGTGTTGGACTGGATGGGCCACTGGCCTGATCCAACAGGGCTTCTCTTATGTTCTTATGTGACACAGAGTGTTGGGCTGGATGGGCCATTGGCCTGATCCAACATGGCTTCTCTTATGTTCTTATGTGACACAGAGTGTTGGACTGGATGGGCCACTGGCCTGATCCAACATGGCTTCTCTTATGTTCTTCTGTGACACAGAGTGTTGGACTGGATGGGCCACTGGCCTGATCCAACATGGCTTCTCTTATGTTCTTATGTGACACAGAGTGTTGGACTGGATGGGCCATTGGCCTGATCCAACATGGCTCCTCTTATGTTCTTATGTGACACAGAGTGTTGGACTGGATGGGCCACTGGCCTGATCCAAAATGGCTTCTCTTATGTTCTTATGTCCTTGAGAGGAATTCCAGGATGGAACACACCTTGCAGCGCCATGCTCCGGAAGGGTGCCTGATATGTTGCATGCGGGGTGGGGGTGGGGGGTGCATTGTGTGCCTGGCATGAAACTTGCAGGGCCTTCGGCTGGCCAGGCAGGCGTCCATCTGTGCCCATCCCGGCTGCTACTTGGAATTCCCCCCACACCTCTGCCTGCCGGCTGCCTCCAGCCTCCATGGCTGCTATCTTTAGCTGCCGTGCACGAAGGAAATGGGAAAGAACCTGGCGGCGGCTGTATTTTTAGATCTGCTGGTTTATACTCACAGGGTGGGGGAAGAACCGACGAGGCGGGCAGCTGTGCTTCGTGACATCCGGTGGCCAGCCTGAGCTGCAGCCCCTCTGGGCAGGACGACGCCATGGAAACTGCAGGCAGAAGACCACACCGCTCACGCAGGGAGCAGGGGGGCGCTTACCCCATTGCCTGCCCCCTTCTGGCTGCCATCGTCCAGGAGGGGCCTGCAGACCTCCTGGAATGACAAACGAGGGAGCTCCGTGCCCCTGGAGAAAGATGGCTGCTGGGGGGGGGGGGCTGGGGCTGGATTCTCCCCTGGCATCACAGCCCCACTGAAGGGCTCCCCCAAATCCTGCCCTTCCCCAGATTCCAGCAGTGCTTTCCTTGGAAACTGAGAGGTGCCGGGGCTCACAGATCCTTGATACGCTAGCCCAGGGCTCCTCGGTCTTTTTGAGCCTGTGGGCACATTGGGGGCTCTGGCAGAGGGTGGAGCCTCAAATTGGCCTCTACAGGAGGTGGGTGTGGCCAGCCACAACACGGAGCTTCCCTCCAGCCCCACAGAGCAGACCCTTCCTTGGGCAGCAGCAACATTTTTAAAAATCTGTGTAGCAGGTCAACTGGGAGCCAGTTTGGTGTAGTGGGGAATCAAACCCGGTTCTCCCGGAGAAGAGTCCGCGCACTTCACCTCTACACGAAACTGGCTCTCTAAGAAGATATTGGATATATACTTTGGGGGTGGAGCCAGGAGACTTTGGAGGTGGAGCCAGGAGACATTGGGGGTGGAGTCCGGAGCAAGGCTGTGACAAGCATAACTGGCACATACAAAGTGCACCCCTCCAAAGGGCAGTCCTGCCATGTCCCGTTTTCAGAGGGCACCTGCTCTTGCAGAACTCCAGTGGGCATGGCACAGGAGACCTTCTTGGCGAGGTGGGCCTTGTGATGCGTCTGACCTGCCTCCCCCTCTGCCACCCACAGCGGTGCAAAAAATCCCCCCTCTGAGCCCGCCTTGCCTCGTGACGCCCCCTCTGCAAAGGGCACAATTTGCCCTCCCTGAGATGCTGCCACGTTTTGTTCTCGTCTCCCTCGGCTGGGCGCTTATTAAAACTGAGAGTTAATAAGGAAGGGGAAGCCGAGCACAGCCGCCTCCCCTGCGTCCTTTGCCTGCTGCCACCAGTTGAAGCACTAGACTTCCAAACCTCCAGGCGGGGCCTGAAGAAAGCAGGGTGGGGGAGGGAAAGGTCTGCTGGGAACTCCAGTCTTCTCCATGAAGATCGATTCCCTTAGGGCATAATGGAGAATTGACCTGCGGGTATCTGGGGCTCTGGGGAGGCTGTCTTTTGAAGTAGAGGCACCAAATCTTCACCATAGCATCCAGTGCCTCCCCCCAAAATACCCTCCATGTTTCAAAAAGATTGGACCAGAGGGCCCGATTCTATGAACCCCCAAAGACAGTGACCCTATCCATCTTTATTTCCAGTGGAGAGAAGGCATTTAAAAGGTATGCTGTCCCTTTCCATGTGATGGCCAGAACTCCCTCTGGAGTGCAATTATGTTTGTCACACCCTTGCTCCTGGCCCCACCCCCAGTGTCTCCTGGCCCCATCCTCAAAGTCTCCTGGCTCCACCCCCAGTGTCTCCTGGCTCCACCCCCAGTGTCTACTGGCCCCATCCTCAAAGTCTCCTGGCCCCAGATAAGAGCGCTCTGGCTGACCCAAGGCCATTCCAGCAGCTGCAGGTGGAGGAGTGGGGAATCAAACCCGGTTCTCCCAGATAAGAGAGCTCCGCCTGACCCAAGGCCATTCCAGCAGCTGCAAGTGGAGGAGTGAGGAATCCAACCCGGTTCTCCCAGATAAGAGAGCTATGGCTGACCCAAGGCCAGTCCAGCAGGTGCAAGGGGAGGAGTGGGGAATCAAACCCGGTTCTCCCAGATAAGAGAGCTATGGCTGACCCAAGGCCATCCCAGCAGGTGCAAGTGGAGGAGTGGGGAATCAAACCTGGTTCTCCGAGATAAGAGAGCTCTGGCTGACCCAAGGCCATTCCAGCAGCTGCAAGTGGAGGAGTGGGGAATCCAACCCGGTTCTCCCAGATAAGAGAGCTATGGCTGACCCAAGGCCATTCCAGCAGCTGCAAGGGGAGGAGTGGGGAATCAAACCTAGTTCTCCCAGATAAGAGAGCTCTGGCTGACCCAAGGCCATTCCAGCAGCTGCAAGTGGAGGAGTGGGAAATCAAACCTGGTTCTCCCAGATAAGAGTGCTCTGGCTGACCCAAGGCCATTCCAGCAGCTGCAAGTGGAGGAGTGGGGAATGAAACCCGGTTCTCCCAGATAAGAGAGCTCTGGCTGACCCAAGGCCATTCCAGCAGCTGCAAGGGGAGGAGTGGGGAATCAAACCCGGTTCTCCCAGATAAGAGAGCTCAGGCTGACCCAAGGCCATTCCAGCAGCTGCAAGTGGAGGAGTGGGGAATCAAACCCAGTTCTCCCAGATAAGAGAGCTATGGCTGACCCAAGGCCATTCCAGCAGCTGCAAGGGGAGGAGTGGGGAATCAAACCCGGTTCTCCCAGATAAGAGAGCTCTGGCTGACCCAAGGCCATTCCAGCAGCTGCAAGGGGAGGAGTGGGGAATCAAACCCGGTTCTCCCATATAAGAGAGCTCAGGCTCACCCAAGACCATTCCAGCAGTTGCAAGTGGAGGAGTGGGGAATCAAACCCACTTCTCCCAGATAAGAGAGCTATGGCTGACCCAAGGCCATTCCAGCAGCTGCAAGTGGAGGAGTGGGGAATCAAACCCACTTCTCCCAGATAAGAGAGCTATGGCTGACCCAAGGCCATTCCAGCAGCTGCAAGTGGAGGAGTGAGGAATCAAACCCGGTTCTCCCAGAGAAGAGAGCTCTGGCTGACCCAAGGCCATTCCAGCAGCTGCAAGGGGAGGAGTGGGGAATCAAACCCGGTTCTCCCATATAAGAGAGCTCAGGCTCA
This sequence comes from Heteronotia binoei, assembly GCF_032191835.1. Classification (NCBI taxonomy): domain Eukaryota; kingdom Metazoa; phylum Chordata; class Lepidosauria; order Squamata; family Gekkonidae; genus Heteronotia; species Heteronotia binoei. Next base: position 131,340,282 of record NC_083230.1, on the reverse strand, counting down.
CCCAAGACCATTCCAGCAGTTGCAAGTGGAGGAGTGGGGAATCAAACCCACTTCTCCCAGATAAGAGAGCTCAGGCTGACCCAAGGCCATTCCAGCAGCTGCAAGTGGAGGAGTGGGGAATCAAACCCGGTTCTCCCAGATAAGAGAGCTATGGCTGACCCAAGGGCATTCCAGCAGCTGCAAGTGGAGGAGTGGGGAATCAAACCCACTTCTCCCAGATAAGAGAGCTCTGGCTAACCCAAGGCCATTCCAGCAGCTGCAAGTGGAGGAGTGGGGAATCAAACCCGGTTCTCCCAGATAAGAGAGCTCTGGCTAACCCAAGGCCATTCCAGCAGGTGCAAGTGGAGGAGTGGGGAATCAAACCCACTTCTCCCAGATAAGAGAGCTCTGGCTAACCCAAGGCCATTCCAGCAGCTGCAAGTGGAGGAGTGGGGAATCAAACCCGGTTCTCCCAGATAAGAGAGCTCTGGCTAACCCAAGGCCATTCCAGCAGCTGCAAGTGGAGGAGTGGGGAATCATACCCGGTTCTCCCAGATAAGAGAGCTCTGGCTAACCCAAGGCCATTCCAGCAGGTGCAAGTGGAGGAGTGGGGAATCAAACCCACTTCTCCCAGATAAGAGAGCTCTGGCTAACCCAAGGCCATTCCAGCAGCTGCAAGTGGAGGAGTGGGGAATCAAACCCGGTTCTCCCAGATAAGAGAGCTCTGGCTGACCCAAGGCCATTCCAGCAGCTGCAAGGGGAGGAGTGGGGAATCAAACCCGGTTCTCCCAGATAAGAGAGCCCTGGCTGACCCAAGGCCATTCCAGCAGCTGCAAGGGGAGGAGTGGGGAATCAAACCCAGTTCTCCCAGATAAGAGAGCTATGGCTGACCCAAGGCCATTCCAGCAGCTGCAAGGGGAGGAGTGGGGAATCAAACCCGGTTCTCCCAGACAAGAGTCTGCACACTTAACCACTACACCACACTGGCTCTACACCAAGACAGGGAGGGAGGAAAACAGATGACAGGAGGGAGAAAGAGGTGGAAAGAAAGCAACTTTAATGTTAATGCATCCACCCAGCTGGCTTGGAGAAGTGGTTTAAAGAGAGAACTGCCTTCTGCAAGGCCGCTGACGGGCTGGTGGGGCTTTGAGAGCCATGCAATATGTTTGAAAGAGCCAGAAGCGGCAGCCCTGGGTCTGCTCAGTAGTCTGGCACCTGCCCTCTGTGGTCCAGGACTGAACGGCATGCTGGGAGAAACATCACTCTTTGCGTAGAGAACGGGGCCTGGCTCGGTCTCCAGGGATTTCCCAACCCAGTGCTGACCACTCTACTGCAACGCGGAGCTCTGCTCCTTCCCCTTCTGTCTTCCTGGCCAAGCTTGGGACTTGGTGGCCGAGGGAACAACGTGGCAGGTGGCATCGCTTCCTGAGGACCTGTGGAGTGGGACAAAGAGCACAGAGCGGATGTGGCACCTACCTTCCCAGCAGCGGCCCGAGCAGATCTTGCCAGATCCCTTTGCTCTTCTGAAAGCAGCGTCTGCAGAGGGCCCTGGGGCCAGGTCAGGTTTGTGACAGGAAAGCCACGTGAGCGTTGCAGGCTCAGCCTTTCTCCCTTCTGGGAGCTGCTGGCATCCCAGCTTGGGTGGGGACGGGGGGGGGGGGCGGGGGGAAGGCAGAACCCCAGGCGCTGCTGAGGCCTCACCCAGCTGTTTGACCCCCCCCTCCCTGCCTGCTGGAATCCCCTCCCACTCTGGGCACAAAAAGGCCTTTCATTGGGGACCAGGGAGGAAGAGAGGGAGGCAGCAGAGAATCCCACCCCACCCCCCATAACTACTGGTGGGTCATACTGCCAAGTCTGCAGCATGAAAGCCACCCAACTGCCCACTCAGGATGTGGCACCCTGGGCACTGGTGCGGGGGGCAGGGGCTGGCACCCGGAAAGGAGTTTCCTACTCAACTCGACTCCTAAGAAAATGCTGGGAAATCTGGCACAAGGCAGCCAGAGAAACACCCGGTTCGGGACCACCGACATGCGGGGGGCGAGAGCAACTCAGGAGCCGCACAGGGCGAGCAGGGGCATGGACCCACCGACAAGGGCGCATCGCAGGCTGCTTCACTTAGCGAGTGGGCTTCCTGGTTTCGATAAGTGCCCTCAACAGATGGGGCGCAGTGCCGCAGGCCGGGTGTTCTCCTGCAGAAGTCTTCCAGAGAGCCAGTTTGGTCACTAAGAGCCAGTCACTGAGAGGCATTTTACCTTTTTTCCTGCTGGATCCTCTAGAGCAGGGGACCAGTACCGGGCCGTGGCCTGTTAGCAACCGGGCCATGAGTTGCATAATTATTTCATTATATATTATAACGGAAGAAGAAGACGACGACATTGGATTTATATCGTGCCCTCCACTCTGAATTTCAGAGTGGCTCACAATCTCCTCTATCTTCCTCTCCCACAACAAACACCCTGTGAGGTGGGTGGGGCTGAGAGAACTCTCCCAGAAGCTGCCCTTTCAAGGAAAACCTCTGCGAGAGCTCTGGCTGGCCCAAGGCCATTCCAGCAGCTGCAAGTGGAGTCTCTTGGCTTGACTTCGCGAACGAAGATTTAAGAAGGGTGCAATAGTCCACGTCTGCTGCAGGCTCGCTGGTGGCTGACAAGACCAATGCGGGACAGGCAGGTCCGGCCACAGCGGCTGCAGGGAAAAGTCTGATTTAGGGTTGGTGCTGTAGCAGTGCGATTCTTCCTCAATCTCCTTTTGTCCTCAAGACCAGCTATGCGTGCGTTCTCAAAGGAAGAGACAGCCTGGTGGATGGTGTGCCTCCATGCTTTGCGATCTGAGGCTAGGTCAGACCACTGGTGATGGTTGATGCGACAGGTGCCAAGGGATTTCTTCAAGGAGTCCTTGTACCTCTTCTTTGGTGCCCCTCTATTTCGATGGCCGGTGGAAAGTTTGCCATACAGAGCAATCTTGGGAAGGCGGTGGTTTTCCATCCTAGAAATATGCCCTGCCCAGCGCATAGTGGAGTAGTGGGGAATCAAACCCGGTTCTCCCAGATAAGAGTCTGCGCACTTAACCACTACATCAAACTGCCTCTCAGATCCACCCTGTCAGGTGCTGAAAGAGCTCTCCCAGAAGCTGCCCTTTCAAGGACAACTCCTGTGAGAGCTCTGGCTGACCCAAGGGCATTCCAGCAGCTGCAAGCGGAGGAGTGGGAATCAAACCCAGTTCTCACAGATAAGAGTTTGCGCACTTAACCACTATGGCTGACCCAAGGCCATTCCAGCAGGTGCAAGTGGAGGAGGGGGGAATCCAACCCGGTTCTCCCAGATAAGAGAGCTATGGCTGACCCAAGGCCATTAAGCGAAGGAGGCTGAGACATGAGAGTGCTCGACCACCTTCCAGCCTGCGTCCCATCCCGATGGTGACAGGTAGTGGGACCAGACGAATTCACCCGCCTCCGACACTGGTGTTGTGCAACGCCAGGTCCATCAATAATAAGACCACTGTCCTTCGGGACTATCTGCTGGAGCAGGACGCGGACCTGGCCTGCGTGACCGAGACCTGGGTGCGAGATGGGGAGACCGTCACTCTCTCCCAGATGACCCCCCCAGGTTACTCGGTCTTTCACCAGTCCCGGACTAGCGGGCGGGGGGGAGGAGTGGCATTACTCATACGAGAGGCTTACTCCTTTAGGGCTCTCCCGGCCCCGGAGATTCCGGGTATTGAATGTGCCGGCCTGATGTGGGATGTTGGGGAGGGGTTGGCGATCTGGCTGGTGTACCGACCGCCTAACGCACCAGCCGTCGCCTTACCATCCCTGGTGGAGGCCGTGGCGGGCTGGGCGTTGGAGTGCCCAAGGCTATTGGTTTTGGGCGACTTCAATGTCCATGCCGACGACGCGGCCTCCAGCCAGGCGATGGACCTAGTGTCATCCATGGCGACACTAGGCCTCTCCCAGGTTGTTACAACACCCACTCATCAGGCGGGACACATGTTAGACCTGGTCTTCGCGGCTGGAGTACAAGTGAACGATATTGCAATGGAAGCAGTGCCATGGTCGGATCACTTTGCCCTCAAGGCTCGTATGGATATGTCACCCCAAACCTGTTTAGGCGGAGAGCGTATTTTAGCTCGCCCGCGGAGCCTGATGGACCCGGAACGGTTCCTGACGGCTCTGCGGGATACCTGGCCCACTGGCGACTCCCTGGATGATCTGGTAGAGTCCTGGAACGATGGACTCTCCAGGGCCATCGAGGAGATCGCGCCTAGGCGTCCTCTGCGCCCCCGCCCTAAGCCGTCTCCCTGGTTTAACCAGGAACTGCGGCAATTGAAGCGGGATCTCAGACGACTAGAGAGGCAATGGCGGCGTACTCGAGACGAAGCGACCCGAACATCTTATAGAGAGAGTTTGAAGACCTATGAGATGGCAATCAAATCCGCAAAGAAGACATACTTTGCGGATAAGATTGCGTCCCGCAACTTCGCGCCCGGCACAATTGTTTGATATAATTCGGGATCTTACTACGCTGCCCCAGGGCAGACCAAATTCTTTTGAATTGGAGATAGGCTGTGAGGCTTTTGCGAATTATTTTGCGGACAAGATCGCATCACTCCGCCTCGACCTCCCCGTCAACTTAGAGACAGTTAACGCAACCGAGGCCCCGAGCATTCTTCGGATCATATTCTGGATGGTTTTGGCCCCCTCAGCCTGGAGGAAGTTGACAGGATTCTCTCAACTGCCCGCCCAACAACCTGTAAATTGGACCCATGCCCTTCCTGGCTTATTAAATCTTGCCAAGGGGATCTCAGATATCCTATACGGGATATCATAAACAGATCCCTGACAGAAGGGCTCTTTCCAGCGCCGCTCAAAGAGGCTGTGGTCCGTCCCCTCTTAAAAAAACCATCTTTAGACCCGGCCCAATTGGCACACTATAGGCCGGTCTCAAATTTGCCCTTCCTGGGCAAACTTATCGAGAGGGCAGTGGCGAGGCAGCTACAGACTTTCCTGGAGGACGCTTCCGTCCTTGACCCACTCCAGTCCGGCTTTCGCCCAGGTCACGGGACGGAGACGGTGTTGGTTGCCCTGGTAGATGACCTTCAACGGCATCTGGATCGGGGTGGCTCGGCAGTGCTGATGCTGTTGGACCTATCGGCGGCGTTCGATACGGTCGACCATCGGTTACTGACTTGCCGCCTCGCCGACGCGGGGATTCAGGGGTTGGCCTTGCAGTGGCTTTCCTCTTTCCTTGAAGGTCGGGGACAAAGGGTCGCAATTGGGGGGGAGCTATCCCGGAGGCACACACTTAATTGTGGAGTGCCCCAGGGAGCAGTTCTCTCCCCGATGTTATTTAACATCTATATGCGACCTCTTGCCCAGATTGCCCGAAGGTATGGGCTGGGGTGTCACCAGTATGCGGATGACACCCAGCTCTATCTACTTATGGACGGCCGACCGGTCTGCGCCCCAGAAAATCTGGACCGGGCACTACAGGCCGTGGCTGAGTGGCTCAGACTGAGTGGACTAAGACTGAATCCTGCGAAGACAGAGGTCCTTTGTTTGGGCCGTCGTGGTCCAGGGGGGGGAAATCCCCCTACCAGCTTTTGACGGTGCGCCGCTGATGGCGGCGGACAGGGTCAAAAGCCTGGGGGTGCTACTGGAGCCGTCCCTAAAGATGGAGGCTCAGATAGCAACCACTGCCAAGTCCGCGTTTTTTTCATCTTAGGCGGGCAAGGCAGTTGGCCCCCTTCCTGGACCGCGACGACCTAGCAACAGTGATCCATGCTACGGTCACCTCGAGGTTGGATTACTGCAATGCCCTCTACATGGGGCTGCCCCTGTGCCGGACCCGGAAATTGCAGCTGGTGCAGAATGCCGCGGCCCGGCTGTTATTGGGCCTCCCAAGGTGGGGGCACATTCGGCCGGGTCTTCGGGCTCTGCACTGGCTTCCAATAAATATACCGGGTCCGGTACAAGGTGCTGGTCATTACCTTTAAAGCCCTATATGGCCTGGGACCTGCCTACCTGAAGGACCGTCTCTCCCCACACGTTCCCAGAGAGTACTGAGGTCTGGGACGCAAAACCTTCTCACCATCCCCGGGCCCAAAGAAGTCCGTCTCAAGACAACCAGAGACAGGGCCTTTTCCACAATGGCCCCCACATGGTGGAACCAGCTGCCGGAAGAGGTGAGGGCCCTGCGGGATCTTACTCAGTTCCGCAGGGCCTGTAAGACAAGCCTCTTCCGGCTAGCCTACGCCTGACTAGATTAATGTAGCTTATCAGACCTTAGTGAAATATACGGTATAGTTTTAATGTTAAGATTTTATGGTTTTTAAATGCTTTGACTTTTTAATTGTAATAATTTTGCACTTTGTTTATTGTTTTATCATTTGTTGTGAGCCGCCCTGAGCCATTTTATGGGAAGGGCGGGATATAAGTCATAGAATAAATAAATAAATAAATTCCAGCAGCTGCAAGTGGAGTAGTGGGGAATCAAACCGGTTCTCCCAGATAAGAGTCCGCTCACTTAAGCACTACACCAAACTGCCTCTCAGATCCACCCTGTCAGGTGCTGAAAGAGCTCTCCCAGAAGCTTCCCTTTCAAGGACAACTCCTGTGAGAGCTCTGGCTGACCCAAGGCCATTCCAGCAGCTGCAAGTGGAGGAGTGGGAATCAAACCCGGTTCTTCCAGATAAGAGAGCTCTGGCTGACCCAAGGCCATTCCAGCAGCTGCAAGTGGAGGAGTGGGGAATCAAACCCGGTTCTTCCAGATAAGAGAGCCATGGCTGACCCAAGGCCATTCCAGCAGCTGCAAGTGGAATAGTGGGGAATCAAACCCGGTTCTCCCAGATAAGAGTCTGCGCACTTAACCACTACACCAAACTGCCTCTCAGATCCACCCTGTGATGCAGGTAGTGCTGAAAGAGCTCTCCAGAAGCTGCCCTTTCAAGGACAACTCCTGTGAGAGCTCTGGCTGACCCAAGGTCATTCCAGCAGCTGCAAGTGGAGGAGTGGGGAAGCAAACCTAGTTCGCCCAGACAAGAGTCCGCACACATAACCACCATACCAAAATAAAGTGCACAATTGTATCATCCCAAAAACATTCCCCCCTCCCCGCCCCCAACCGCAGGTCCGTGGAAAAACTGTTTTCCACAAAACCAGTCCCTGGTACCAAAAAAGTTGGAGACCACTGCTCTAGAGACACTGCGCCCTGTTCAGAGCCTTGCAGATACTGGAGCCCGCTGAGTCCTGCTTGGCTCCTCCTCCTGCCCCCCCCCCCCCCCGCCCAGCCCTCCTCTTGGGACCTCCTTGGCAGTGGCAGCCTTCTTGGAAGCAGCCTGTTAATTGAGCACCAATGAAGCGGGCCTGAAATTAACCGTCTGCTCCACCCTCCCTCCTTGCACTGGCTGTTCCTGGGGCTCTGTCTGCCCCCTCCGGCCCCCTGCCAGCTGGGCACGGGGCCAGCTCTGGGAAATGCCACCCTGCTGCACCCTTCTTGCAGAGTGAGTGGGCGAGGAGGGCCGCTTTCCAACAGGAGCTGCTCGATCATCAGAGCGCTCTTTGTGGCCAGAAGGGAGGCTGGAAGCCATGACCGGATTTACATGTTTTTTGACGCCCCCTTATGGGTCATTCTATCTTATGGTCCCATAGAATACAATGGACACCATACCCAATTTGGCGCCCCCCCCCTCTCTGTTGGCGCGCAGAGCGAGCCTCCTCTCCAGGCTAAACATGCCCAGCTCCTTCAACCTTTCCTCATAGGACTTGGTCTCCAGACCCCTCACTGTCTTCACCCGTTCCAGCTCATCTATATCCTTCTTAAAATGTGCTGCCCAAAACTGAAGACTATATTCCAGGTGAGGTCTTACCAGAGCAAAGTAAAGCAATACCATCACTTCAAGAATCATAGAGTTGGAAGGGACCTCCAGGGTCATCTAGTCCAACCCCCTGCACAATGCAGGAAACTCACAAACACCTCCCCCAAAATTCACAGGATCTTCATTGCTGTCAGATGGCCATCTAGCCTCTGTTGAAAAACCTCCAAGGAAGGAGAACCCACCACCTCCCAAGGAGGAAGCCTGTTCCACTGAGGAACCGCTCTTACGCTCAGGAAGTTCTTCCTAATGTTGAGCCAGAA
>NC_083230.1:131131097-131332074 GCF_032191835.1 Heteronotia binoei | reverse complement strand
TAAATTTCCTCTACCTAGCAATAGCATTCTGTCACCAACCTGTGACCTGACAAGGCTTGTGAAGTGCCTGGAATTGCAGGGGAGTTTGGACATTAGACATAGCAAGACAATTCCCATCAGGTAAACGTCCTTTGCCAGATGGCAGAAGGGATGTGGGAAAGGGGGGTGTAGGGAATGGAGGAGAACCAGGACTCTTGCTTGATATTCTGTTGACACAGCCTAAAATTGCACTGGTCTTTTTAGCTGCTGCATCACGCTGCTGACTTTTCCCACAGCCCTTGAGGGGGGACACTGGGAAGCGCCTGGAGCTGGATGGCAGAGTGCCATCCAGGGAACAGGAGGAGGTGGGCAGCCATTGGCCCTCCCAGAACCCCCAGGGTCTAACAGCTGCCCCACTTCAGCCTCTGTTGCTGCCGGCCCTGGCTGGAACTCACCAGGTGCAGGGGGAAAGACGGGTGTGTGGGGCACGGCTGGCATCTCCCCTCCCTTTGGGCGGGGCCTGAGGGCCCAGGCGAGCCAGCCGTTGCGGCTTCTGGAATGCGGTTCCTTAGCCTCTTTGTTCTTTCCCCTGCAGGGCAGGCCTGTTGACGGGCCGCTACCAGACCCGCTCCGGCATCTACCCCGGTGTGCTGTACCCTGGCTCGCGAGGAGGCCTCCCGCCTTCCGAGGTGACCGTGGCTGAGCTGCTGAAGAGCCGGGGCTATGCCACCGCCATGGTGGGCAAGTGGCACTTGGGGGTCGGACCCAACGGAACCTTCCTGCCCACCCGCCAGGGCTTCGACCACTACCTGGGGGTGCCCTACTCTCATGACCAGGTAAAGCAGGCAGAGGGGAGGTCGGGGCAGGTACTGGGGGAGGGGGGGTGGTTCAGGGACACGCAGGGAAAGTCCCCAGCGAGGGGCTGCCCGGGAGGACCCACGGAGGCCGAGCCAAGTGGCCCCTGCGATGCGGGCAGTGGGGAATGGACTGCTTGGTTCTGACCCGAACAACAGCAGCAGTGAGGATGAGGCTGGCCTTACCCACAGAGTTTATTTATTCATTCAGTTTGGTGTAGTGGTTAAGTGTGCGGACTCTTATGTGGGAGAACCGGGTTTGATTTCCCACTCCTCCACTTGCACCTGCTGGAATGGCCTTGGGTCAGCCATAGCTCTTGCAGAGGTTGTCCTTGAAAGGGCAGCTTCTATCAGAGCTCTCTCAGCCCCACCCACCTCACAGGGTGTCTGTTGTGGGGGGAGAAGACATAGAAGATTGTAAGCCACTCTGAGTCTCTGATAAGTCTGCAGTAAGAACATAAGAACATAAGAGAAGCCATGTTGGATCAGGCCAACGGCCCATCAAGTCCAACACTCTGTGTCACACAGTGGCAAAAAATGTTATATACACACATACACTGTGGCTAATAGCCACTGATGGACCTGTGCTCCATACACTGTGGCTAATAGCCACTGATGGACCTGTGCTCCATACACTGTGGCTAATAGCCACTGATGGACCTGTGCTCCATATTTTTATCTAAACCCCTCTTGAAGGTGGCTATACTTGTGGCCGCCACCACCTCCTGTGGCAGTGAATTCCACATGTTAATCACCCTTTGGGTGAAGAAGTACTTCCTTTTATCCGTCTTAACCTGTCTGCTCAGCAATTTCATCGAATGCCCACGAGTTCTTGTATTGTGAGAAAGGGAGAAAAGTACTTCTTTCTCTACTTTCTCCATTCCATGCATTATCTTGTAAACCTCTATCATGTCACCCCGCAGTCGACGTTTCTCCAAGCTAAAGAGTCCCAAGCGTTTCAACCTTTCTTCATAGGGAAAGTGCTCCAGCCCTTTAATCATTCTAGTTGCCCTTCTCTGCACCTTCTCTAAAGCTATAATATCCTTTTTGAGGTGCGGCGACCAGAACTGCACACAGTACTCCAAATGAGACCGCACCATCGATTTATACAGGGGCATTATGATACTGGCTGATTTGTTTTCAATTCCCTTCCTAATAATTCCCAGCATGGCATTGGCCTTTTTTATTGCAAACGCACACTGTCTTGACACTTTCAGTGAGTTATCTATCATGACCCCAAGATCTCTCTCTTGATCAGTCTCTGCCAGTTCACACCCCATCAACTTGTATTTGTAGCTGGGATTCTTAGCCCCAATGTGCATTACTTTGCACTTGGCCACATTGAACCGCATCTGCCACGTTGACGCCCACTCACCCAGCCTCAACAGATCCCTTTGGAGTTCCTCACAATCCTCTCTGGTTCTCACCACCCTGAACAATTTAGTGTCATCCGCAAACTTGGCCACTTCACTGCTCACTCCGAACTCTAAATCATTTATGAACAAGTTAAAAAGCATGGGACCCAGTACCGAGCCCTGCGGCACCCCACTGCTTACCGTCCTCCACTGCGAAGACTGCCCATTTATACTCACTCTCTGCTTCCTATTACTCAGCCAGTTTTTGATCCACAAGAGGACCTGTCCTTTTACTCCATGATTCTCAAGCTTTCTAAGGAGCCTTTGATGAGGAACTTTATCAAAAGCTTTCTGGAAGTCTTCTTCTTCTTAGGTAAAAAGACTCTTAACTGGGAGAACTGGGTTTGATTCCCCACTCCTCCACTTGCAGCTGCTGGAATGGCCTTGGGTCAGCCAGAGCTCTCGCAGGAGTTGTCCTTGAAAGGGCAGCTTCTGTCAGAGCCCTGTCAGCCCCACCTACCTCACAGGGTGTCTGTTGTGGGGGAAGGAGATGAAGGAGATTGTGAGACTCTGATTCAGAGAGAAGGGTGAGGTATAAGTGCGCGGACTCTTATCTGGGAGAACCGGGTTTGATTCCCCATTCCTCCACATACACCTGCTGGAGTGGCCTCAGGTCGGCCATAACTCTCGCAGCAGTTGTCCTTGAAAGGGCAGCTGCTTTGAGAGCTCTCTCAGCCCCACCCACCTCACAGGGTGCCTGTTGTCGGGGGAGAACATAAAGGAGATTGTGAGCTGCTCAGAGACTGAGATTCAGAGTATAGGGAGAGCCAGTGGTGTAGTGGTTAAGTGCACATACTCTTATCTGGGAGAACCGGGTTTGATTCCCCACTCCTCCACTTGCACCTGCTAGAATGGCCTTGGGTCAGTCATAGCTCTCTTATCTGGGAGAACCAGGTTTGATTCCCCACTCCTCCACTTGCACCTGCTGGAATGGTCTTGGGTCAGTCATAGCTCTCACAGAGCGGTCCTTGAAAGGGCAGCTTGTGGGAGAGCTCTCAGCCCCACCCACCTCACAGGGTGTCTGTTGTCGGGGAGGAAGATAAAGGATATTGTGAACCGCTCTGAGTCTCTGATTCAGAGAGAAGGGCAGGGTGTAAATCCATGGTCTTTTTCTTCTCTGTGAAACATTTCTCGTCTGCCTTTCTCCCTTGCAAAACTCAAGTATGAATGAAGACATTACTAAATAAATAAATAAATAGTAAACATAAAACGCACATAATTTACAATTTAAAAACTCAGGACTGCCGGTAAATAAGAACAAAATCAGTCAAATGGAGTACTAAATAAAACTGTCTTCAGCTGCTTTCTAAAGGCTGGAAGTGAGGTGGCCAAATGCACTTATCTGGGGAGATTGTTCCATAATGATGGGGCTGCCACCGAGAAGGTCCTGTCTTGTGTACTCACCAGATGAGCTTCTTTGATTGGTGGGACAGTCAAGAGGCTCCCTCCCTGTGATCCTAGTTCCTTCCTGGCCATGGACTTCAGGGAGAAGATGATCCTTCAGATAGCCACATTCCAAGCCATGGAGCGTTTTGCTAAAGCCTGTGTGGCTTCATTCTTTCAGCTTGGCTTCAGCCTCTTCTTCTCCTTGAAACACCTGAGTGGGAGACTTGTGGACAGAAGGACCATTGCATGGCTCCAGCGTTCCCTCTAAGTTGAGCTAGCTCACAGTTTTCTAGCCTCCATCTCACACCTTGTTGTCTTTGTGCAGGAAAAATGGCCCCAGAGCCAGCTAATTTATGCAGTCGCTCACAACTTTAATGCCAGTAGCTCACAAAACAGAATTTTTGCTCACAGGTCTCCACAACTTAGAGCAGGGGTGTCAAGCGTGCGACCTGAGGGCCAAATCAGGCCCCCAAGCAATTGTCCGCTTCCCTTTCCCTCTTTTTTGCTTCCTTCTGCATCGCAGCTTGCTTTGCGAGCCTTGATCAATAGGACAGGAGGTACAGAGCAAAACCTCTGTTTTCTCCACTGGCTGAGGCTCCTTCCTGGGAGAGGAAGTGGGGGAGGCGGAGTTTGCTTTGCCAGGCTCTCTCAATCACACAGCAGAACTACTGAGCCAAGCCCCTCTTCCTTCTATTGGCTGAGGCTCCTCCCCCTCCTGGTCCCCTGGGGAAGGAAGGAAAGAGCCAGAGCTGCCTTTGCCCAGTTCCCTGTTTCCCATGGGAGAGATACAAAGAAAGCACCTTTAAGACCAACGAGTGTTAATGTTTTAAGCATGTTTTATTTTAAGGGTTGTTTAAAAAAACAACAACCAACTTTAACTGTATTTGTCTGTGTCCTTGATAAAGTTTATATCTCTGCTACCTAATCTTAGCAGCCCCGTGGCACAGAGTGGTAAAGCAGCAGTACTGCAGTACTGTGATCTGAACTCCCTGCTCATGACCTGAGTTCGATTCCAGCGGAAGCTGGATTCAGGTCGCCGGCCCAAGATTGACTCGGCCTTCCATCCTTCCGTGGTCGGTCAAATGAGTCCGCAGCTTGCTGAGGGGAAAGTGTAAAAGACTGCGGAAGGTAAGGGCAAACCACCCCGTAAAAAGTCTGCCGTGAAAATGTGAAAGGGACGTCACCCCAGAGTCAGAAACAACTGGTGCTTGCACGGGGGACCTTTTCTTTCACCTAATCTTAAGTAGGTACACACATGGCCCAGCCTGACATGGTCTCCTTTATGTCAGATCTGGCCCTCATAACAAATGAGTTTGACACCCCTGGCGTAGCGGGAGCCTTGGCGTGGTCTCTTAGGGACACTCCTCCCCTCCCCTCTTTTGTTGCAGGGTCCCTGCCAGAACCTCACCTGCTTCCCCCCCAACACGAGATGCTTCGGCATATGCGACCAAGGCGTGGTCCTGGCCCCGCTCTTCTGGAACCTCAGCATCGTGGAGCAACCTGTCTCCTTCCCCCGCTTGGAAGCCCACTACGACGCTTTCGCCCGAGACTTCATCGCCACTTGTGCCCGCCGCAAGCAGCCCTTCTTCCTCTATTACGCCTCCCACGTGAGTTCTGGATCTGGCCTGGCCTGAGGCAGAGGGGAGGGGGCCAAGGAACAGCAGCAAAGAGGGGTCTTCCGGCAGGAACCAACTGAGCTGATATGTTCCCCCCTCTCCAGAGCCAGTTTGGTGTGGTGGTTAAGTGTGCGGACTCTCATCTGGGAGAACCGGGTTTGATTCCCCACTCCTCCACTTGACCTGCTAGCATGGCCTTGGGTCAGCCATAGCTCTCTTATCTGGGAGAACCGGGTTTGATTCCCCCCTCCTCCACCTGCACCTGCTGGAATGGCCTTGGGTCAGCCATAGCTCTCTTAACTGGGAGAACCGGGTTTGATTCCCCCCTCCTCCACTTGCAGCTGCTGGAATGGCCTTGGGTCAGCCAGAGCTCTCTTATCTGGGAGAACCGGGTTTGATTCCCCACTCCTCCACTTGCAGCTGCTGTAATGGCCTTGGGTCAGCCAGAGCTCTCTTATCTGGGAGAACCGGGTTTGATTCCCCCCTCCTCCACCTGCACCTGCTGGAATGGCCTTGGGTCAGCCATAGCTCTGTTGTGGGGGGGGGGGAGGTAAAAGGAGATTGTGACCACTCTGAGACCCTGAGATTCAGAGTATAGGATGGGATATAAATCTAATATCTTGTTCTAAGACAGCCAGTTTGGTGTAGTAGTTAAGTGCGCGGATTCTTATCTGGGAGAACCGGGTTTGATTCCCCACTCCTCCACTTGCAGCTGCTAGAATGGACTTGGGTCAGCCAGAGCTTTTGCAGAAGTTGTCCTTGAAAGGGAAGCTTCTGTAAGAGCTCTCTCAGCCCCACCCAACTCACAGGGTGTCTTGTGGGGGAGGAAGGTAAAGGAGATTGTGAGCCGCTCTGAGACTCTGAAATTCGGAGTGGAGGGTGGGATATAAATCCAATATCTTCTTCTTCCAGCACACCCACTACCCCCAGTTTGCCAGCCAGGAATACACCGGGAGGACGCCGAGGGGGCCTTTTGGTGATTCCCTCATGGAGCTGGACGGCTCGGTGGGGCGCCTCTTGCAAGCACTGCAGGAGAGCCGGGTCTGCGACAACACCCTGGTCTTCTTCACCTCAGACAATGGGTGAGTGACTCTCCCTGCTCCTTCCTTCAGGCATGATTGGGGAACTCAGAGAGGACCCCTGAAGAACAAAGATGCCAACTATGTTGCCCGGGGATGCTAGGAGGGCGGAGTTGCTTGTCTCTGGTGAGTGAGAACCAGTAGAGCACTGAATGAGGACCATGGAGAACCCCCTCCTCCCCACTGATTAGCTGTGAGCTCATTATGGAATCCCAGAATCCTAGAGTTGGAAGGGACCTCCAGGGTCATCTAGTCCAACCCCCTGCACAATGCAGGGAACTCACAAACACCTCCCCCTAAATTCACAGGATCCTCATTGCTGTCAGATGTCCATCTAGCCTCCGTTGAAAAACCTCCAAGGAAGGAGAGCCCACCACCTCCCCGGGAGGAAGCCTGTTCCACTGAGGAACCGCTCTAAACTCACAAACCCCTCCCCCTAAATTCACAGGATCCTCATTGCTGTCAGATGGCCACCTAGCCTCTGTTGAAAAACCTCCAAGGAAGGAGTGCCCACCACCTCCTGAGGAAGCCTGTTCCACTGAGGAACCGCTCTAAACTCACAAACCCCTCCCCCTAAATTCACAGGATTCTCATTGCTGTCAGATGGCCATCTAGCCTCTGTTGAAAAACCTCCAAGGAAGGAGAGCCCACCACCTCCCAAGGAGGAAGCCTGTTCCACTGAGGAACCACTCTAAACTCACAAACCCCTCCCCCTAAATTCACAGGATCTCCATTGCTGTCAGATGGCCATCTAGCCTCTGTTGAAAAACCTCCAAGGAAGGAGAGCCCACCACCTCCCCAGGAGGAAGCCTGTTCCACTGAGGAACCCCTCTAAACTCACAAACCCCTCCCCCTAAATTCACGGGCTCTTCATTGCTGTCAGATGGCCACCTAGCCTCTGTTGAAAAACCTCCAAGGAAGGAGAGCCCACCACCTCCCCAGGAGGAAGCCTGTTCCACTGAGGAACCGCTCTAAACTCACAAACCCCTCCCCCTAAATTCACGGGATCTCCATTGCTGTCAGATGGCCACCTAGCCTCTGTTGAAAAACCTCCAAGGAAGGAGAGCCCACCACCTCCCCAGGAGGAAGCCTGTTCCACTGAGGAACCACTCTAAACTCACAAACCCCTCCCCCTAAATTCACGGGCTCTTCATTGCTGTCAGATGGCCATCTAGCCTCTGTTGAAAAACCTCCAAGGAAGGAGAGCCCACCACCTCCCCAGGAGGAAGCCTGTTCCACTGAGGAAGCACTCTAAACTCACAAACCCCTCCCCCTAAATTCACGGGCTCTTCATTGCTGTCAGATGGCCATCTAGCCTCTGTTGAAAAACCTCCAAGGAAGGAGAGCCCACCACCTCCCCAGGAGGAAGCCTGTTCCACTGAGGAACCACTCTAAACTCACAAACCCCTCCCCCTAAATTCACGGGCTCTTCATTGCTGTCAGATGGCCACCTAGCCTCTGTTGAAAAACCTCCAAGGAAGGAGAGCCCACCACCTCCCCAGGAGGAAGCCTGTTCCACTGAGGAACCCCTCTAAACTCACAAACCCCTCCCCCTAAATTCACGGGCTCTTCATTGCTGTCAGATGGCCACCTAGCCTCTGTTGAAAAACCTCCAAGGAAGGAGAGCCCACCACCTCCCCAGGAGGAAGCCTATTCCACTGAGGAACCACTCTAAACTCACAAACCCCTCCCCCTAAATTCACGGGATCTCCATTGCTGTCAGATGGCCATCTAGCCTCTGTTGAAAAACCTCCAAGGAAGGAGAGCCCACCACCTCCCCAGGAGGAAGCCTGTTCCACTGAGGAACCACTCTAAACTCACAAACCCCTCCCCCTAAATTCACAGGATCTCCATTGCTGTCAGATGGCTATCTAGCCTCTGTTGAAAAACCTCCAAGGAAGGAGAGCCCACCACCTCCCAAGGAGGAAGCCTGTTCCACTGAGGAACCACTCTAATGGTCAGGAAGTTCTTCCTAATGTTGAGCCAGAACCTCTTTTGATTTAATTTCAACCCATTGGTTCTGGTACTATCTTCTGGGGCCACAGAAAAGAATTCCACCCCATCTTCTTATAGCACAGCCCTTCAAGGACTTGAAGATGGTGATCCTATCACCTCTCAGCTGCCTCCTCTCCAGGCTAAACATGCCCAGCTCCTTCAACCTTTCCTCAAAGGACTTGGTCTCCAGACCCCTCACCATTTTCATCACCCTCCTCTGGACCCGTTCCATAGGAGTTATCAGGCCTCATTTTGGGCAGGAGCTCAAAGGAGCACAGCTCCACAACCTCTAAATTGTATTGTGCTCTTTCTTTCTTACCCCCTAATCCCGGAATACTTGCTTTTGGGCTCCGTTGTTCAACCCCCATGTGAGAATTTTGCTGAACTCTTAAGATCTGACCAACTTTCTAATATTTTTCTCCACAAAAAAATGGGAAAGTAACCAAAACATATAAACACGTATACATTAGGAAGACAGATGGAAATCTTCATCATGCCACTGGGGCCACATAGGAGAAAGTCAGTTTGGTGTAGTGGTTAAGTGTGCGGACACTTATGCGGGAGAACCAGGTTTGATTCCCCCCTCCTCCACTTGCACCTGCTGGAATGGCCTTGGGTCAGCCATAGAGCTCTTATCTGGGAGAACCGGGTTTGATTCCCCCCTCCTCCACTTGCAGCTGCTGGAATGGCCTTGGGTCAGCCAGAACTCTCTTATCTGGGAGAACCGGGTTTGATTCCCCCCTCCTCCACTTGCAGCTGCTGGAATGGCCTTGGGTCAGCCAGAGCTCTCTTATCTGGGAGAACCGGGTTTGATTCCCCACTCCTCCACTTGCAGCTGCTGGAATGGCCTTGGGTCAGCCAGAACTCTCTTATCTGGGAGAACCGGGTTTGATTCCCCCCTCCTCCACTTGCAGCTGCTGGAATGGCCTTGGGTCAGCCAGAGCTCTCTTATCTGGGAGAACCGGGTTGGATTCCCCACTCCTCCACTTGCAGCTGCTGGAATGGCCTTGGGTCAGCCAGAACTCTCTTATCTGGGAGAACCGGGTTTGATTCCCCCCTCCTCCACTTGCACCTGCTGGAATGGCCTTGGGTCAGCCATAGAGCTCTTATCTGGGAGAACAGGGTTTGATTCCCCCCTCCTCCACTTGCAGCTGCTGGAATGGCCTTGGGTCAGCCAGAGCTCTCTTATCTGGGAGAACCGGGTTTGATTCCCCACTCCTCCACTTGCAGCTGCTGGAATGGCCTTGGGTCAGCCAGAACTCTCTTATCTGGGAGAACCGGGTTTGATTCCCCCCTCCTCCACTTGCAGCTGCTGGAATGGCCTTGGGTCAGCCAGAGCTCTCTTATCTGGGAGAACCGGGTTGGATTCCCCACTCCTCCACTTGCAGCTGCTGGAATGGCCTTGGGTCAGCCAGAACTCTCTTATCTGGGAGAACCGGGTTTGATTCCCCCCTCCTCCACTTGCACCTGCTGGAATGGCCTTGGGTCAGCCATAGAGCTCTTATCTGGGAGAACAGGGTTTGATTCCCCCCTCCTCCACTTGCAGCTGCTGGAATGGCCTTGGGTCAGCCAGAGCTCTCTTATCTGGGAGAACCGGGTTTGATTCCCCACTCCTCCACTTGCAGCTGCTGGAATGGCCTTGGGTCAGCCAGAACTCTCTTATCTGGGAGAACAGGGTTTGATTCCCCACTCCTCCACTTGCAGCTGCTGGAATGGCCTTGGGTCAGCCAGAGCTCTCTTATCTGGGAGAACAGGGTTTGATTCCCCACTCCTCCACTTGCAGCTGCTGGAATGGCCTTGGGTCAGCCAGAACTCTCTTATCTGGGAGAACCGGGTTTGATTCCCCCCTCCTCCACTTGCACCTGCTGGAATGGCCTTGGGTCAGCCATAGAGCTCTTATCTGGGAGAACCGGGTTTGATTCCCCCCTCCTCCACTTGCAGCTGCTGGAATGGCCTTGGGTCAGCCAGAGCTCTCTTATCTGGGAGAACCGGGTTTGATTCCCCCCTCCTCCACTTGCAGCTGCTGGAATGGCCTTGGGTCAGCCAGAGCTCTCTTATCTGGGAGAACCGGGTTTGATTCCCCCCTCCTCCACTTGCAGCTGCTGGAATGGCCTTGGGTCAGCCAGAGCTCTCTTATCTGGGAGAAGCGGGTTTGATTCCCCACTCCTCCACTTGCACCTGCTGGAATGGCCTTGGGTCAGCCAGAGCTCTCTTATCTGGGAGAACCGGGTTTGATTCCCCACTCCTCCACTTGCACCTGCTGGAATGGCCTTGGGTCAGCCAGAGCTCTCTTATCTGGGAGAACCGGGTTTGATTCCCCACTCCTCCACTTGCACCTGCTGGAATGGCCTTGGGTCAGCCAGAGCTCTCTTATCTGGGAGAACTGGGTTTGATTCCCCCCTCCTCCATTTGCAGCTGCTGGAATGGCCTTGGGTCAGCCAGAGCTCTCTTATCTGGGAGAACCGGGTTTGATTCCCCACTCCTCCACTTGCAGCTGCTGGAATGGCCTTGGGTCAGCCAGAGCTCTCTTATCTGGGAGAACCGGGTTTGATTCCCCCCTCCTCCACTTGCAGCTGCTGGAATGGCCTTGGGTCAGCCAGAGCTCTCTTATCTGGGAGAAGCGGGTTTGATTCCCCACTCCTCCACTTGCACCTGCTGGAATGGCCTTGGGTCAGCCAGAGCTCTCTTATCTGGGAGAACCGGGTTTGATTCCCCACTCCTCCACTTGCACCTGCTGGAATGGCCTTGGGTCAGCCAGAGCTCTCTTATCTGGGAGAACCGGGTTTGATTCCCCACTCCTCCACTTGCACCTGCTGGAATGGCCTTGGGTCAGCCAGAGCTCTCTTATCTGGGAGAACTGGGTTTGATTCCCCCCTCCTCCATTTGCAGCTGCTGGAATGGCCTTGGGTCAGCCAGAGCTCTCTTATCTGGGAGAACCGGGTTTGATTCCCCCCTCCTCCACTTGCAGCTGCTGGAATGGCCTTGGGTCAGCCAGAGCTCTCTTATCTGGGAGAACCGGGTTTGATTCCCCCCTCCTCCACTTGCAGCTGCTGGAATGGCCTTGGGTCAGCCAGAGCTCTCTTATCTGGGAGAACCGGGTTTGATTCCCCCCTCCTCCATTTGCAGCTGCTGGAATGGCCTTGGGTCAGCCAGAGCTCTCTTATCTGGGAGAACCGGGTTTGATTCCCCCCTCCTCCACTTGCAGCTGCTGGAATGGCCTTGGGTCAGCCAGAGCTCTCTTATCTGGGAGAACTGGGTTTGATTCCCCACTCCTCCACTTGCAGCTGCTGGAATGGCCTTGGGTCAGCCAGAGCTCTCTTATCTGGGAGAACCGGGTTTGATTCCCCCCTCCTCCACTTGCAGCTGCTGGAATGGCCTTGGGTCAGCCAGAGCTCTCTTATCTGGGAGAACTGGGTTTGATTCCCCCCTCCTCCATTTGCAGCTGCTGGAATGGCCTTGGGTCAGCCAGAGCTCTCTTATCTGGGAGAACTGGGTTTGATTCCCCCCTCCTCCACTTGCAGCTGCTGGAATGGCCTTGGGTCAGCCACAGCTCTCTTATCTGGGAGAACCGGGTTTGATTCCCCCCTCCTCCACTTGCAGCTGCTGGAATGGCCTTGGGTCAGCCAGAGCTCTCTTATCTGGGAGAACCAGGTTTGATTCCCCACTCCTCCACTTGCACCTGCTGGAATGGCCTTGGGTCAGCCATAGAGCTCTTATCTGGGAGAACCGGGTTTGATTCCCCACTCCTCCACTTGCAGCTGCTGGAATGGCCTTAGGTCAGCCATAGAGCTCTTATCTGGGAGAACCGGGTTTGATTCCCCACTCCTCAACTAGCACCTGCTAGCATGGCCTTGGGTCAGCCAGAGCTCTGGCAGAGGTTGTCTTTGAAAGGGCAGCTGTTGTGAGAGCCCTCTCAGCCCCACCCACCTCACAGGGTGTCTGTTGTGGGGGAGGAAGGGAAAGGAGATTGTGAGCCGCTCTAAGACTCTTCGGAGGGGAGGGCGGGATATAAATCCAATATCTTCATCTACCTCACAGGGTGTCTGTTGTGGAGGCGGGGGGGAGGCAAAGGAGATTGTGAGCCGCTCTGAGACTCTTATGAGTGGAGGGCGGGATATAAATCCAATATCTTCATCTACCTCACAGGGTGTCTGTTGTGGGGGAGGAAGGGAAAGGAGATTGTGAGCCGCTCTGAGACTCTCCGGAGTGGAGGGCGGGATATAAATCCAGTGTCTTCTTCTTCAATGTCTTCTTCTAGCCCGGAGACCATGCGCATGTCTCGGGGGGGCAGTTCAGGCCTCCTCAAGTGTGGCAAAGGGACGACCTATGAGGGCGGGATGAGGGAGCCCGCCATAGCTTACTGGCCTGGTCGCATCACTCCCGGTAAGTCCTGTCTGCTCCTGCCTGAAATTCATGGCTGCCATGAAGCAGGAGTTGTCTTTCGGCTGGCTCACTGTACTGTGCACATCATGGCACGGAGCCTGAGCACGAAGCCTAGAAACTGGAGACTGAATTTCATAAATCTCTTCTGTTTCCTGCAGTCCCTTGTCCTTACACAAGGTGCTTTTCTCTGACACGAGGACAAAGTGGCTTGTGTTGGGGAAAGTGCTGCTTCTTAGTGCTAGGGATTTGCAGCATCAGACCCTCTGGAGGTCCAACAATAGAGCATAGAAGGCAAGTCCTTCCCCTGATATGAATATTTGAAGAGCCCTGCTGGATCAGACCAGTGAGAGTCCATCTAGTCCAGCCTCCTGTC
This sequence comes from Heteronotia binoei, assembly GCF_032191835.1. NCBI lineage: Eukaryota > Metazoa > Chordata > Lepidosauria > Squamata > Gekkonidae > Heteronotia > Heteronotia binoei. Next base: position 131,318,994 of record NC_083230.1, on the reverse strand, counting down.
TCACAGTTCCTCTGGAGGGCCAACAACAGGGCAGAGAGGCCAAGGTCTTCCCCTGAGAAGAACATCAGAAGAGCCCTGCTGGGTAAGACCAGGGAGGGTCCATCTAGTCCAGCCTCCTTTCTCACACAGTGGTCAGCCAGTTTCCCTGGAGGGCCAACAACAGGGCAGAGAGGCCGAGGCCTTCCTCTGAGAAGAACATCAGAAGAGCCCTGATCTAGTCCATCTAGTCCTCCATCTAGTCCAGCCTCCATCTAGTTCAGCCATCTAGTCCAGCCCAGTGAGGGTCCATCTAGTCCAGCACTTTCCCCAACACAAGCCACAGGGGCCAACCAGTTCCTCTGGAGGGCCAACAACAGGGCAGAGAGGCCAAGGCCTTCCCCTGAGAAGAACATCAGAAGAGCCCTGCTGGGTCAGACCAGTGAGGGTCCATGTAGTCCAGCCTCCTGTCTCACAAAGTGGCCAGCCAGTATCCCTGGAGGGCCAACAACAGGGCAGAGAGGCCGAGGCCTTCCTCTGAGAAGAACATCAGAAGAGCCCTGCTGGATCAGACCAGGGTCCATGTAGTCCAGCCTCCTGTCTCACAAAGTGGCCAGCCAGTATCCCTGGAGGGCCAACAACAGGGCAGAGAGGCCGAGGCCTTCCCCTGAGAAGGACATCAGAAGAGCCCTGCTGGATCAGACCAGTGAGGGTCCATGTAGTCCAGCCTCCTGTCTCACACAGTGGTCAGCCAGTTCCTCTGGAGGGCCAACAACAGGGCAGAGAGGCCGAGGCCTTCCCCTGAGAAGGACATCAGAAGAGCCCTGCTGGATCAGACCAGGGAGGGTCCATCTAGTCCAGCCTCCTGTCTCACACAGTGGCCAGCCAGTTCCTCTGGAGGGCCAACAACAGGGCAGAGAGGCCGAGGCCTTCCCCTGAGAAGGACATCAGAAGAGCCCTGCTGGATCAGACCAGGGAGGGTCCATCTAGTCCAGCCTCCTGTCTCACACAGTGGCCAATCATTTCTCTCGAGGGCCAACAACAGGGCATAGAGGTTGAAGCTTTTCCCTGATGTTGCTTCTTGCCTCTGGGATTTAGAATGTGGGGATTCCTAGCAGCCGCCTTGGCTTGTAGCCAGTGAGAGAGCTCTCCTCCATAGATCTGTCTGCTCCCTTTTAAAAGCTGTTATTTTGTTTATGGGGGGGGGGGCGCGAAAGTACTAGCATGAAGTGAACATCTGTTGGCTTAATGGATGGTTGCTCTGTCTTCCCTCTGTCCTATTCCCTCCTGTCTTGGGCCAGGGGTGACCCATGAACTGGCCAGCACCTTGGACATACTGCCAACTCTAGCAGCTCTGGCGGGGGCGCCCTGCCCCAACATCACCTTGGATGGCTTCGACCTCAGCCCTGTCCTCTTTGGAAGCGGAAAGGTGAGCTTGGGGTGGCTTGTTCTACCTGATATCTTGAATGGCTGAAGGGAAGTGGGTGGTGAAGCCTGCTGTCTCTGAAGAACCAGTGTCACCTCTGGTGTCTTTAGGTCTGCTAGGAATAAGAGCATCAGAAGAGCCCTGCTGGGTCAGACCCGTGAGGGTCCATCCAATCCAGCCTCTTGTGTTACACAGTGGCCAGCCAGTTTTTCTGGAGGGCCAGCAATAGGACAGAAAAGCTGAGGCCTTTCCCTGAGAAGAACCTCAGAAGACCCTTGCTGGATCAGACCAGGGAGGGTCATAAGAATATAAGAGAAGCCATGTTGGATCAGGCCAATGGGCCATCCAGTCCAACACTCTGTGTCACAGAAGAACATAAGAGAAGCCATGTTGGATCAGGCCAATGGCCCATCCAGTCCAACACTCTGTGTCACATAAGAACATAAGAGAAGCCATGTTGGATCAGGCCAATGGCCCATCCAGCCCAACACTCTGTGTCACAGAAGAACATAAGAGAAGCCATGTTGGATCAGGCCAGTGGCCCCTCCAGTCCAACACTCTGTGTCACAGAAGAACATAATAGAAGCCATGTTGGATCAGGCCAGTGGCCCCTCCAGTCCAACGCTCTGTGTCACACAGTGGCAATTTTTTTTTGTGGCTAATAGCCACTGATGGACCTCTGCTCCATATTTTTATCTAAACCCCTTCCTGAGGTCTTCATTGTAAAATTTGGAGACCATTTTTATCTAAACCTGAGGCCTTCCCCTGATGTTGCCTCAAGGCTCTGGAATTCAGACACTGACTGCCTCTGAATGTGGAGGCTCCCCTCAGTCACCATGGCTTGTAGCCACTGATAGTCTTATCCTCCATGAGTCTATTGAATCCCCTTTTCAAGCTGTTTATTCCTGTGGCCATCACTACTTAACTCTGGCAGTGAATCCCACATCTTAATCTCTCTGTGTGTAATGATTCCCTGTTGCCTGTCCTGAACCTCCTGCCCATCAGTTTTGTCAGATGCTCTTGAGTGCCAGTATTTTGAGAGATGGAGAAAAATTACAAGGATGTTTACAAGATATGAATGGAAGTGGGTGTCGGGAAAGTCCTGCATTGGCCAAGGAGCAGGAGGGATTGGAAAATCTTGGTGGGGGTGGGAAACTGGAGGAAGTTTCTTGTGCCTTTAAGGGTTGCAGGGCAGGCCAAAATTCCATGAGGGATGACTTCCTTTCTCTTGCATCTCCATGATGAAAACAGTACTGGTTGGACTTCTGCCTGTCCTGCAGATTATGCAGCCCTTAGAGGGAAACATAAGGAGTGATAAGGCAAAGCAAATGTTTTGGCAGAGGAGAGAGAACATAAGAACATAAGAGAAGCCATGTTGGATCAGGCCAATGGCCCATCCAGCCCCACTCTCTGTGTCACATAAGAGAAGCCGTGTTGGATCAGACCAATTGCAACATCCAGCCCAACACTCTGTGTCACATAAGAACAGAAGAGAAGCCATGTTGGATCAGGCCAATGGCCCATCCAGTCCAACACTTTGTGTCACATAAGAACATAAGAGAAGTCATGTTGGATCAGGCCAATGGCTCATCCAGTCAACACTCTGTGTCACATAAGAGAAGCCATGTTGGATCAGGCCAGTGGCCCATCCAGTCCAACTCTCTGTGTCAAAGAAGAGAAGCCATGTTGGATCAGGCCAATGGCCCATCCAGCCCAACACTCTGTGTCAAAGAGGAGAAGCCATGTTGGATCAGGCCAATGGCCCATCCAGTCCAACACTCTGTGTCACGTAAGAACATAAGAGAAGTCATGTTGGATCAGGCCAATGGCCCATCCAGTCAACACTCTGTGTCACATTAGAACATAAGAGAAACCTTGTTGGGTCAGGCCAATGGCGCATCCAATCCAACACTCTGTCACACAGTGGCCAAAAAACCCAGGTGCCATCAGGAGGTCCACCAGTGGGGCCAGGACACTAGAAGCCCTCACACTGTTGCCCCCCCAAGCACCAAGAAGACAGAGCATCATTGCCCCAGACAGACTTCTAAAGTTAAGCTGTGGCTAAGAGCCACTGATGGACCTCTGCTCCATATGCTTATCCAATCCACTCTTGAAGCTATGCTTGCAGCCACCACCACCTCCTGTGGCAGAGAATTCCACGTGTTCATCACCCATTGAGTGAGGAAGGACTTCTTTTTATCTGTTCTAACCCAACTGCTCAGCAATTTCATTGAGTGCCCACGAGTTCTTGCATTGTGAGGACTGGAGAAAAGTACTTCTTTCTCTGCCTTCTTTATCCCCTGGTTGGGTGTTGATTTGTTGCAGTATAAGGCAGCTCTGTGTGTGTGTGTGTGAGTTCCCATGATGCCTCTTTTGTGACCCCCCCCCCCCCGTCCTTCTGCTCCGCTTCTACCAACAGAGCCCCCGCAAGACGATGTTCTATTACCCGCCAGCTCCCAACCCGTCGCTGGGTGTCTTTGCTGTTCGTTACGGAAAGTACAAAGCCCACTTCTTCACACAAGGTGAGCTCAGACCCTTCTCACAATTCCCTTGCTGGGCTATGGGGGGAGGTCAGGACCCCTATTACATCCCCCTTGCGCTGAAATGTGCCTTTGCTCTGCCTCTCTCTCCAGGTGCCTTCCACAGCGGCACAACCCCCGACAAAGACTGCCATGGGCTGACCCCGCTGGTGCCCCGGGAGCCCCCCCTCCTCTATGACCTCGAGTCGGATCCGGCTGAGAACTACAACCTTCTCTGGGGAGGAGCGGTCAAGCCGGATGTTCTGGCTGTCCTCGAGGAGATACGCCTGCAGAAGTCCACGTTCGACAAGCAGATGGTCTTCGGGGAGAGCCAGCCGGGGCGGGGCAAGGACCCCTCGCTTGAACCCTGCTGTGCCCCCCAGTGCCCGTCCAAGCCTTCCTGCTGCAGCTGCCTGTCTCCCTCGCGGCACCACCTGCCCCTCTTCTCCGCCCCTGCAGGAATCATCCTTTAAACACCCGTCTCTTCAGCTTAACGAAGTTGAGGTGCCTTTAAACTCAGGGTGACTTTTCATAAGAACATAAGAGAAGCCATGTTGGATCAGGCCAATGGCCCATCCAGTCCAACAGTCTGTGTCACAGAAGAACATAAGAGAAGCCATGTTGGATCAGGCCAATGGCCCCTCCAGTCCAACACTCTGTGTCACAGAAGAACATAAGAGAAGCCATGTTGGACCAGGCCAGTGGCCCATCCAGTCCAACACTCTGTGTCACATAAGAACATAAGAGAAGCCATGTTGGATCAGGCCAGTGGCCCCTCCAGTCCAACACTCTGTGTCACATAAGAACATAAGAGGAGCCATGTTGGATCAGGCCAGTGGCCCATCCAGTCCAACACTCTGTGTCATACAGTGGCCAAAAAAACCAGGCGCCCTCAGGAGGTCCACCAGTGGGGCTAGAATAATAATAATAATAACAAAATTTATTTATATCCCGCCCTCCCCACCGAAGCAGGCTCAGGGTGGCTAACAAGACATGGTGTGTACCATGATTATTATACAATTCATATGATAAGATACAGTTAAAAATACAGTTAAAACAGTTAAAATGTTAAAAACCACAATAAATTAAATAGAAGCCCTTCCACTGTGCCCCTCCCCAAGCACCAAGAATACAGAGCTTAACTGCCCCAGACATAAGAACATCAGAGAAGCCATGTTGGATCAGGCCAGTGGCCCATCCAGTCCAGCACTCTGGTTGATTCCGCACTCACCTTTCTCCGGGGCAGGCTTCCGTTTCTGGGCGGAGCAAACTGGTGATTTTGCACCAGTTGCTCTGTGCCTGCATTTTGCAGGGGGCCAAACCCGTGATCTGCCCAGCCACAGTGTAAACCTGAAAAAACAGGCCACGTTCGACAAGCAGATGGTCTTCGGGGAGAGTCAGCTGGGGCAAATCAGGTTTACACTGTGGCGGGGCAAATTGTGGGTTTGCCCCCCACAAAATGCCAGCGCGGAGCATCTGGTGTGAAATCACCAGTTTGCTCCACCCAGAAATGGAAGCCTGCCCTGGAGAAAGGTGAGTGCAGAATCAGCCTCTGTGTCACACAGTGGCCAAAAATCCCAAGTGCCATCAGGAGGTCCATCAGTGGGGCCAGGACACTAGAAGACCTTCCACTGTGCCCCCCCCCACTCCCAAGCACCAAGAATACAGAGCATCACTGCCCCAGACAGAGAGTTCCAACAATACGCTGTGACTAATAACCACTGATGGACCTCTGCTCCAGATGCTTATCCAATCCCCTCTTGAAACCGTAGGGGACTCCCTGTGAGATGGTGGTCAGTTTTGTGTAGTGGTGAAGTGTGCGGACTCTTATCTGGGAGAACCGGGTTTGATTCCCCACTCTTCCACCTGCACCTGCTAGCATGGCCTTGGGTCAGCCATAGCTCTCTTATCTGGGAGAACCGGGTTTGATTCCCCACTCCTCCACTTGCTGCTGCTGGAATGGCCTTGGGTCAGCCAGAGCTCTCTTACCTGGGAGAACCGGGTTTGATTCCCCCCTCCTCCACTTGCAGCTGCTGAAATGGCCTTGGGTCAACCAGAGCTCTCTGATCTGGGAGAACCGGGTTTGATTCCGCACTCCTCCACTTGCAGCTGCTGGGATGGCCTTGGGTCAGCCAGAGCTCTCTTATCTGGGAGAACCGGGTTTGATTCCCCACTCCTCCACTTGCAGCTGCTGGAATGGCCTTGGGTCAGCCATAGCTCTCTTATCTGGGAGAACCGGGTTTGATTCCCCACTCCTCCACTTGCACCTGCTGGAATGGCCTTGGGTCAGCCATAGCTCTCTTATCTGGGAGAACCGGGTTTGATTCCCCACTCCTCCACTTGCAGCTGCTGGAATGGCCTTGGGTCAGCCAGAGCTCTCTTATCTGGGAGAACCGGGTTTGATTCCCCACTCCTCCACTTGCAGCTGCTGGAATGGCTTTGGGTCAGCCAGAGCTCTCTTATCTGGGAGAACCGGGTTTGATTCCCCACTCCTCCAATTGCACCTGCTGGAATGGCCTTGGGTCAGCCAGAGCTTTCTTATCTGGGAGAACTAGGTTTGATTCCCCTCTCCTCCACTTGCACCTGCTGGAATGGCCTTGGGTCAGCCAGAGCTCTCTTATCTGGGAGAACCGGGTTTGATTCCCCACTCCTCCACTTGCACCTGCTGGAATGGCCTTGGGTCAGCCAGAGCTCTTGCAGGAGTTGTCCTTGAAAGGGCAGTTTCTGCGGAGAGCTCTCTCAGCCCCACCTACCTGTCAGAACTTAAGAACTTCAAACGGATCCCATACTTGGTTACAAAGTTAGGATTTTATTGAAGAGAACTAAGCACTGGAAGAGGCAAAATAACAGTGATGGCGAGAGCCAGCACCAGCACAATTTTATACACGTAAAACAAACATCTCACAAAGCCACAATTCACACCGTTACAGGCACATCTGTCTTCTCACCATCACTATCAGTAGAGAGGATGCCTCCCTACTTCGAAGGCCATGCTGCTCGGCTTCAAAGGGTCCCAGTGTGAGAATGTGCAGAGACATAACATAACTCATTCTACAACCCCAAATATTTTGGATACCAGTGGGGCAAGGTTAATTACTATTCAAGCACTTTGGGTCAAGCAAGGGTTACAACATGGAGTCAGTTTGGTTCAGTAACAAAGCAGCTCTAAGTCATAGTAAAAATACATTGCAGCATTGGTCACATTATAGGGAACCAGCAGTAAAGATACAAGTTCTGACATACTGCCCCCCCTAAGCGCCCCCTCCCGCGGGGCCCGCCTTGGGCTTGTGCGGGTACAGTAGGTGAAACTTTTTCAGCAGTTGCGGAGCGGCTACATTCTGAGATTCGACCCACTCGTCACAGCTCGGGGGGAAGTGTTTCCACCTGATCAAATAATACAGTTTCCCCCTTTTGACTCTGGAGTCCAGGATCTCCTGGACCTCATGGTGACTCTGACCCCTCACTGTCGTCGGAGGGGGCGGTGGGGCCCTGGGATGGAAGGACGTAGCACCAGGGTCTTTCCGAAGCAAGCTGCAATGAAAAACAGGATGGATCTTACTTAGAGATTTGGGGAGTTCGAGTTCCACGGTCACTTTGTTTATTACACTTTTTATTTTAAATGGGCCCAGGAACTTCAGTGCGAGTTTGCGACAGGGCTGGGGAAGGGGAAGGTTTTTTGTGGACAGGAAAACTGTATCCCCCACCTTCAGGTCCCACTCTTGGGAGTGCTTTTTGTCAAACTGCTTTTTGTAGGCTTTTTTCGCTTCCTCCAGGTTTTCCTGAATACCCTTCCAGCCTTCATGGAGGCCCTCCCACCATTGCTGACAGGATGTGGGTTCGGCCGGGCTGGCGGGGAGGGCGAGAGTGGGAAACGGTTTGCCCTCGTAACCATTGATAATTTGAAAAGGGGAGGTTTTGGTTGAGCTATGGAGGCTGTTGTGTTGTGGCATGCGAGAGAGGGCGTCTGCTAAAAAATTCTTTGAGCCTGGAATGTGTTTCAGCACAAAGTCAAATTTAGCAAAGAAACCTGCCCACCGGATTTGTTTTGCAGTCATTTTGCGGCGCCCGGTGAGGGCTTCAAGGTTTTTATGATCGGTCCAGATTTCAAAGGGCACTCTCGCTCCCTCGAGCCAGGAGCGCCAGGTTTTCAGGGCAAACATGACTGCAAACGCCTCCTTGTCCCAGACTGACCAATTTCTTTGTTCGTTGGAAAATTTCCTTGAGATATAGGCACATGGACGGAGCACCCCATTTTCCCCCCTCTGCATCAGTATGGCTCCCACTGCGGCGTCGGAGGCGTCGCATTGGACCACGAAGGGTTTCCGCTCGTCAGGATGAGCCAACACGGGTTCGGAGGTGAAGAGGCGTTTTAGTTCATTGAAAGCTTTTTGGCATTCAGGCGTCCACGTTAGGCATGCGCCCGGCTTTTTCGCCTCTTCACCCTTCCCTTTGGTTTTGAGAAGTTCCGTGAGGGGGAGCATGACGGTGGCAAACCCCTTAATGAAATCGCGGTAAAAGTTAGCGAACCCGATAAAACTTTGTAACTGTTTGCGGGTCCGAGGGGGTTCCCAGTCTAGTACCGCTTGGACCTTTGCGGGGTCCATGGCCAATCCCTCCCCCGACACCCGGAAACCCAAATAGTCCAATTCGGTCTTGTGGAACTCGCATTTTGACAATTTGGCGTACAGTTTGTGTTTGCAAAGGGTGCGTAACACTTTTCGGACCAGGGGTACATGAGACTTTAGATCTTGTGAATAGATAATGATGTCATCAAGGTACACCACCACCCCCTTAAACAGGAATTCCCGTAGCACTTCATTGATAAAGTTCATGAAAACACCAGGGGCCCCCTGCAGTCCGAAGGGCATGACTAGGTACTCAAATTGTCCCAGGGGGGTGTTGAATGCTGTCTTCCACTCGTCCCCCTCTTTGATGCGGACGCGGAAGTACGCGTCTCGGAGATCAAGCTTTGTAAATACTTTGCCCTTTGCTACGGTGTTCAACAAATCCTTTATCAACGGGATCGGGTAGGCGTTGGACATGGAAATCCCGTTTATAGCACGAAAATCTGTGCAGAGCCTAAGAGACCCGTCCTTTTTCTTTCGGAAGAGGACGGGGGCGGCATGGGGGGCAGTGGCCGGCCGTATGAAGCCGCGCTTAAGGTTCTTGTCCAAAAACTTTCGGAGTTCAGCTTTTTCCGCCCAACCCATGGAGTACAGTTTCGCCTTGGGAAGCTGTTGCCCTGGGATCAGCTCGATGGCACAGTCCGTAGGGCGGTGGGGCGGTAGCTCGTCCGCTTCCTTCTCGCTAAACGCTAATCTTAGATCCTGGTATTCCTTGGGGATTGAGGCGACTTCCTCGAGAGTGAGGCAAGCCCGCATGTTTTGGGGGGGAGCGTGCGGTCCCCATTCGGGGCGCCAGTGGTGATGCTCACACCTCCAATCCGGGAACCGGACGATTTGTTCCTCCCACCTTATGTCTGGTTGGTGGCGGGCGAGCCAAGACGAGCCCATCACCACGTCAAAAGAGCAAGAGGGGGCTATTACGAAAGTTTCAATCCCCCAATGCTCCTCGGTTCCCACCGGGACTGCCTGAGTCTCTAACGCACATGGTTCCCCCCTCATGGGCCCCCCGTCCATCTGCTGGAACTGCATCGGCTGTGGTAGGGGGGAGGTGGCTAATCCCAACGCCTCAACTAGGCGGGGGGTGATCAGTTCCCTGTTACACCCGGAGTCGATCAGCGCTCGGGCGTGCATGAATCTCTTTAGGGTAGGGTTGAGGAGGGTAACGGCCATAAATAGTAAACCCCCTGTTGCTCTCACCGTGAGGAGTGCCGGCTGTTGCTGGACCTGCTTTGCGGCACCCATTAAAGCAGGTCGCTGTCGTTTCCCGCCGACTCGGTGTCGTCCGATTCTTCGGTCGATTCTTCCACTGTAGCCAAGTCGGTGGTAAAATCCTCGTCAGTCGCCAAGGAAGTGGCGACGGAGCCCCGGCTGGGCTCCTTCGAGCGGCCGCTCTTTTTCTTCTTCGGCCCTGGGGTAGTTGTCTTCGCCGTGGGTGGGGTGGCACCCACTTTTACTGGGCAGTTGGCAGCGAGATGATTTGGGTCTCCGCATTTGAAGCACTTGCGAGCGGGAGACGGGGTGGAGGCCGCCGGTGCCTTTCTCCCTTCGGATTTAGTCGGCGTGAGCTTCGCCGCCTTCTTCGCCAGCTGCTGCCGTCGCATCCCCACATGTTGGAGGTTGGTCTCCACCTCTCCGGCCAGCTGGATCCATCCGACCAACGTGTCGGGTCTCCCTTGGCTGTAGCAGCGGTCGAGGATTGACGGGTTCAAACCATTGATGAACGCGGTATATTTCATGACCTCGTTCCATCCCCTCGCCGCCGCGCAGTACCCCAGGAACTCGGTGGCATACTCGCGGGTGGAGCGGTTGCCTTGCTCTATGCGCTGAAGGGCGGCGACGGCCTTCTCCTCCCGCAGGGGATCGCCATACTGGCGGAGCATCGCGTGCAGGAACCCCGCCACCGTAGCTAGCTCGGGTTTTCTTCCCATAAAAAGCCCGACGTACCACTTGCGGGCCGCGCCTCTCAGTCGGGATGCGATGTGGTACACTCGGCTGGCTTCGGTCGGGTAATCCGCACCCCAGTGGGTGAAGAACGTGTCGCACTGTATGGTAAAATACTCCACGTCCTCCGGATTCCCATCGAAAGTAATCTTCAATTCTCTTCCTCGACCCTCGGCCCCCCCTGGGGCTCGCGGCGCCCCCGGCGGCGGCGCGGGGCCCGGTACAGCCGGCGGGATCGGGGCGGGGGGCGCTGGGGCCCCTGGAGCGGGCAGGGCCGGCAGCGCCGGGGCAGCCGGGGCCAGCGGGGCTGGTGGTGCCGGGGCAGGTGGAGCCGGCGGCGCCGGGACGCCCGGAGCCGGCGGGGCTGGGGCGGCCGGAGCCGGCGGAGCCGGGGCAACCGGAGCTGGCGGGGCCGGGGCGGCCGGAGCTTGTGGAGCTGGGGCCGGCGGAGCCGGCGGGGCTACGGGCAGTTGCCCCAGCGGTAGCCCTCTCATCGGGACTCCCAGGACCGCAGTTTGCAAGGTGCGGAGCTGGTCGTATATCGCGCCCAGGTTCTGCTGCAACTCCTCGGCCATCGTCACGCGGGATCGATGCACGTCGTCGTGTATCTCCCGAACCCAGTCGAATAAGTCGTTGCGGAGGGTCCGGATCTGGTCGTCTCCCCCTCGGGGCTCCGGGCCCTCCTCTTGGCCGCCGTCTCCGTCTCCCCCTTCGCCCAGCATGCTTCGGTACCGCTGCTCCGCGGCGTCGATTGCTGCCGTGGACTTCCGTGGGCTCCAGGTTCACGGGGCTGGGAACGCGGCGTCGACCGAGAAAGGCGCCGGGATCTTAATTTTGCGCCGGACCCCCGTCACATTTGGGTCGAGCGGCGGGTCCTCTATTGGGGTGGTGGGCTCTCCGTCGTCTGGCACTTTTGCCGCCATCGGGCCAAGCCTCCAGTACAGATAAGCCACGAACAATGGGATCACTGTTATAATGTCAGAACTTAAGAACTTCAAACGGATCCCATACTTGGTTACAAAGTTAGGATTTTATTGAAGAGAACTAAGCACTGGAAGAGGCAAGATAACAGTGATGGCGAGAGCCAGCACCAGCACAATTTTATACTTGTAAAACAAACATCTCACAAAGCCACAATTCACACCGTTACAGGCACATCTGTCTTCTCACCATCACTATCAGTAGAGAGGATGCCTCCCTACTTCGAAGGCCATGCTGCTCGGCTTCAAAGGGTCCCAGTGTGAGAATGTGCAGAGACATAACATAACTCATTCTACAACCCCAAATATTTTGGATACCAGTGGGGCAAGGTTAATTACTATTCAAGCACTTTGGGTCAAGCAAGGGTTACAACATGGAGTCAGTTTGGTTCAGTAACAAAGCAGCTCTAAGTCATAGTAAAAATACATTGCAGCATTGGTCACATTATAGGGAACCAGCAGTAAAGATACAAGTTCTGACACTACCTCACAGGGTGTCTGTTGTGGGAAAGGAAGATAAAGCCGATTATGTGCCACTGAGATACAGAGTGGAGGGCAGGCTATAAATCCAATGTCATCTCCTCCTTCTCCTTCTCTTCGTCCCCCTCCTCCTCTTTCTTCTCCCCCCCCCCCCCCACTTCGGGTCTGAATCCAGAAGGCTGGCCATGTCTGCCTATTGTAGCAAAACACGACAGGAGTAAAGGCGTACCAGATCCAGCTGTGGGAATTCGGTGAGCACTCTGAAGGCAGAGAGAAGAAAGACAGGGCAGGGGACGAGAATGTCAGGGTCAGAGACTTGGTTTCAACCAGGGCTGGTTCAAGGCCTTTTGGTGGCCCAAGGAAAGGTCACCCATTTCCCCACCTGTGGTGGATTAGGCCTTCCTCCTCCTTGTACTGCCCCCTTGAGGTTCGGGGAGGAGGCACTGCAGAATTGGCCCTGCTGGAGTCATTTCTATGCAAAACTGAGTAATGTAGATAAAAGCACACTAGCCAATCCTGACCACTGCAGTTGGTAATGGGAACAAAGACTTCCAATGTATGTTCAACAATTTAACCTGAGGTGCTTCTTCAACCCAAGCCAGTGTTGTCCAACCTTGTGACTCATGGGAGTCTTCCTTGGTGGGGTCCAAAGTGCCGTCAATTCATAGTCGACTTCTGGTAACCATGGCTTACGCTTTCGACATGGTGGTCCTCTATCGGGAGATGGTTTGCACCTTAAGGTGGTAGGGAAAAGGGTGTTTGGTAACAGCCTTGCTAACCCAATAAGGAGGGCTTTAAACTAAATTGTTTGGGGGAGTGAGACAATAATTCAAAGCCTCGTATGATGCCAGAAACTGGGGATAAGAACATGAAAGATTTGAAGAGAGTGGTACATACGTTAGGTAATGTTAAATTGCAGGCTTGTACGGAAACCGAACCCTTGGGATGCGTAAAACGTGGATTCCGATGTCTCTACACTAATGCACAGAGTATGGGAAACAAACAGGAGGAACTGGAAGTCCTAATACAGGAAGGAGACTATGACATAATAGGCCTTACTGAAACTTGGTGGGATGATACAACTGGAATATTAGGATTCAGGTGTACAACTTATTTAAAAGGGACAGGCAAATGAGAAAGGGCGGAGGAGGTATATGTGAAGGAGGTATATACTTGTGAGGAAATATGTGAATCTGAACATGGCAGCTCAGTTGAGAGTCTCTGGGTAAAAATAAAAGGAGTAAGAAATAACAGTGATATTATTGTGGGGGTCTTCTGTAGACCACCAAGTCAATCAGAGGACTTGGATGAGATACTTCTACAGCAGATTGCAAAGTTCTCCAAGAGAAGGGATACAGTGATCATGGGAGATTCCAATTACCCAGACATCTCCTGGAAGACCAACTCTGCTAAAAATGAAAAGTCAAATAGATTCCTGACTTGTCTTGCTGACAACTTCCTTTTCCAGAAAGTGAAGAAGGAAACAAGGGGATCTGCTATCTTGGATTTGATTCTTACCAACAAGGAAGAATTGATTGAAGAAGTGGAAATAGTGGGCACCCTGGGCAGTAGTGACCATGTGATTTTGGAATTTACAGTCCTAGGGAAGGGAAAGGCTATATGTAGTTGGACTTCAGAAAGGCAAACTTTGATAAACTTAGAACTATGCTGGGTAAAACCCCATGGTCAGAGATACTTAGGAGGAAGGGGATTCAGGAGGGGTGGGAGTTTCTTAAAAGCAAAATACTGAAAGCGCAATCACAGACGATTCCTATGAGAAGGAAAAATGGAAAAAGCCTAAGGAAGCCAAAGTGGCTCCATAAACAGCTCTCTAAAGACTTGAGAAATAAAAAAGACTCCTTTAGGAATTGGAAGGAGGGCCTTATAACCAAGGATGAATATAAACAAATCACCAGTGCTTGTAGAGAAAAGGTTAGGAAAGCTAAAGCTCAGTATGAGCTTAGACTGGCCAAAGATGCTAAAAACAACAAAAAAGGGTTCTGTTCTTATGTTCAGAGTAAGAAAAAGAGCAAGGACATGGTAGGCCCATTGCGAGGACAAGAAAGTGAAATTGTAACAAGTAATGAAGAGAGGGTGGAACTGCTCAATTCCTACTTTTCCTCAGTCTTCTCTTCTGAGGGAAACGGTGCTCAACATGGCAAAAACAGAACATATAAGGAGGGTATGAAGTTCCAACCTAGGATCAGCATAGGGGTAGTACATAAACACCTAGTTTTTTTAAATGAAACTAAGTCCTCAGGGCCAGATGAATTGCATCCAAGGGTTCTAAAAGAGCTTGCGGATGTAATTTCTGAGCCTCTGGCTATTATTTTTGAGAATTCTTGGAGAACAGGAGAGGTGCCGGAAGATTGGAGGCAGGCGAATATTGTCCCCATCTTCAAGAAGGGGAAGAAAGAGGATCCGGGTAACTACCGACCCATCAGCTTGACATCTATACCTGGAAAAGTTTTAGAACAAATCATCAAACAGTTGGTCCTGGAACATTTAGAAAGAATGGATGTGATTACTAAGAGCCAGCATGGTTTTCTCAAGAACAAGTCATGTCAGACTAACCTGATCTCTTTTTTTGAGAAAGTGACTACCTTGCTGGATCGGGGGAATGCTGTAGACATTGTTTATTTTGATTTCAGTAAGGCTGACAAGTTGGTAAAATGTGGATTGGATCCTGTTACCATTAGGTGGATCTGTAACTGGTTGACAGATCACAACCAAAGAGTGCTTGTGAATGGTTCCTCATCCTCTTGGAGAGGAGTGACAAGTGGAGTGCCTCAGGGATCTGTCCTGGGACCTGTTTTGTTCAACATCTTTATCAATGATTTGGATGAAGGAATAGAGGGAATGCTTATTAAATTTGCAGATGATACTAAATTGGGAGGGGTTGCAAACACAGAAGACAGAAACAGGATACAGGATGACCTTGACAGGATGGAAAACTGGGCTAAAACCAATAAAAGGAATGTTAACAGGGATAAATGTAAAGTTCTGCATTTAGGTAGGAAAATCCCAATGCATGGTTATAGGATGAGGAAGACTTGTCTTAGCAGCAGTATGTGCGAAAAGGATCTAGGGGTCTTAGTGGATCATACGCTGAACATGAGTCAACAGTGTGATGTGGTGGCTAAGAAGGCAAATGCAATTTTGGGCTCTATCAACAGAAGTCTAGTGTCCAGATCACATGATGTGATGGTATCACTTTACTCTGCTCTGGTAAGACCTCAGCTGGAGTATTGTGTTCAGTTTTGGGCACCACATTTTATGAAGGATATAGACAAGCTGGAACGGGTCCAGAAGAGGGTGATGAAGATGGTGAGGGGTCTGGAGACCAAATCCTATGAAGAAAGGTTGAAGGAGCTGGGGATGTTTAGCCTGGAGAGGAGGCAGCTGAGAGGTGATATGATCACCATCTTCAAGTACTTGAAGGGCTGTTCTATAGAGGAGGGTGTGGAATTGTTTTCTCTGGCCCTGGAAGGTAGGACCAGAACCAATGGGTTGAAATTAAATCAAAAGAGTTTCCGGCTCAACATTAAGAAGAAGTTCCTGACCGTTAGAGCGATTCCTCAGTGGAAAAGACTTTCTCGGGAGGTGGTGGGCTCTCCTTCCTTGGAGTTTTTTAAACAGAGGCTAAATGGCCATCTGACAGCAATGAAGATCCTGTGAATTTTGGGGGAGGTGTTTGTGAGTTTCCTGCATGGTGCAGGGGGTTGGACTAGATGACCCTAGAGGTCCCTTCCAACTCTATGATTCTAACCCTGTGGGGCTTTCAAGACCAGTGAAGTTCAGAGGTAGCCAGTCATTGCCTGCCTCTCTGTCATGACTCTGGATTTCCCCATCCAAATACTAAGCAGGGCTGAACCTGCTCAGCTTCTGAGTTCTGTTGAGATCAAGCCAGCTTCGGCCATCTTGGAGAAAAGGTGAGGTGCTGGAAAACTGGAGGCAGCCTAATATTGCCATCTTCAAGAAGGGGAAAAAAAGAGGATCCAGGTAACTACCAACCTGTCAGCATTATGTGTATACCTGGAAAAGTTTAAAATACATCATCAGTCAGTCCTCGAGCATCAGTAAGTCCTAAGAGCCAGCATGGGTTTCTCAAGTACAAGTCATGTCAGACTAACCTTATCTCCTTTTTTTGAGAAAGTGACTACCTTGCTGGATCAGGGGAATGCTGTAGACATCATTTATCTTGATTTCAGTAAGGCTTTTGATCAGGTTCCACATACTACTCTTGTTGACAAATTGGTGAAATTTGGTTTGGATCCTATTATTGTTAGGTGAAACTGTAACTGGTTGAAAGATCGCACCCAAAGAGTGCTTGTGAATGGTTCCTCATCCTCTTAAGAGAGGAGTGGCAAGTGGAGTGCCTCAAGGATCTATCCTGGGACCTGTTCCATTTAATATCTTTATAAATGATTTGGATGATGAGATAGAGGAATGCTTGAAAATTTGCAGATGATACTAAATTGGGAGGGGTCACAAATACAATAGAAGATAGGATCAGAACACAGGATGATCTTGACAGGCTGGAAAACAGGCCTAAAACAAATAAAATGAATTTTAATGAGGATAAGGGTAATGTTCTGCATTTAGGTAGGGACAAAAGTCAAAATATGACGGGGTACACTTGTCTTAGCAGTTTGTTGTTGTTCAGTCGCACAGTCGAGTCTGACTCTTTGTGACCCCATGGACAAATTCACACCAGGCCCTCCTGTCTTCCACCATCCCCCGAAGTCTGCTCAAATTTGTGTTTGTCATATCAGCAACACTGTCCAGCCATCTCATCTTTTGCCGTCCCCTTCTTCTTTTGCCTTCTGTCTTTTCCAGCATCAGGATCTTCTTCCAGGAGTGCTCCCTTCTCACTGGGTGGCCAAAGGATTTGAGCTTCAGCTTCAGCATCTGACCTTCCAGTGAACAGTCAGGGTTGACTTCCCTTAGGACTGACTGATTTGATCTTCTTGCAGTCCAAGGGACTCTCAAGAGTCTCTTCCAGCACCACAGCTCAAAAGCATCTATTCTTCTGAGCTCGGCCTTCCTTATGGTCCAGCTCTCATAGCCATACATTACTACTGGGAATACCATCGCTTTGACTATGGGGACGTTTGTTGGCAGGGTGATGTCTCTGCTTTTTATTATACTGCCCAGGTTAGCCATAGCTGTCCTTCCAAGGAGCAAATATCTTTTAATTGCATGGCTACAGTCACCATCTGAGTGATCTTGGATCCCAGAAATGTGAAGTCTGTCACTACTTCCATGTCTTCCCCTTCTATTTGCCAAGGTGTGATGGGGCCGGATGCCATGATCTTAGTTTTTTTGATGTTGAGTTTCAAGCCTATTTTTGTGCTTTCCTCTTTCTGCCACTTTCTGCCATTAGAGTAGTGTCATCTGCATATCTGAGTTTGTTGATGTTTTTCCCGGCAATCTTAATTCCAGTTTGTGCTTCATCCAGGCCAGCATTCCACATGATGTACTCTGCATATAAATTAAATAAGCAGGGTGACAATATACATCCTTGCCGAACTCCTTTTCCTATTCTAAATCAATCAGTTGTTCCATATTCCATTCTGACAATTGCTTCTTGACCCTTATGCAGGTTTCTCAGGAGACATGTGAGGTGGTCTGGCACTCCCATCTCTTTAAGGATTTGCCACAGTTTGTTGTGATCCACACAATCAAAGGCTTTAGCATAGTCAATGAAGCAGAAATAGACATTTTTCTGATACTCCCGTGCTTTCTCCATAATCCATCGAATGTTGGCAATTTGATCTCTAGTTTCTCTACCTCTCCGAAACCCAGCTTGAACTTCTGGTAGTTCCTGATCTACATACTGCTGAAACCTAGCTTGTGGGATCTTTAATATCACCTTGCTGGCTTGTGAAATGAGTGCAATGGTGCGATAGTTTGAACATTCCTTGGCATTACCCTTCTTCGGGATTGGAATATAAACTGATCTTTTCCAATCCTGTGGCCACTGTTGTGTTTTCCAAATTTGTTGATGTAATGTGTGCATCACTTTAACAGCATCATCTCTTAGCACTTTGAATAGCTCAGCTGGGATACCATCATCTCCACTCGCTTTGTTGTTAGTAATGCTTTCTAAAGTCCATTTGACTTCACACTCCAGGATGTCTGGCTCAAGGTCAGTGATTTCACTTGCATGGTTGTCAAGGACATTGAGGTCCTTCTTGTATAATTCTTCTGTGTATTCTTGCCACCTCTTCCTGATCTCTTCTTCTTCTGTTAGGTCCCTACCATTTTTGTCCTTTATCATGGCCATCTTTGCACAAAACGTTCCCTTGATTTCTCCAGTTTTCTTGAAGAGATCTCTTGCCTTCCCATTCTATTATATTCCTCTATTGCTTTGCATTGTTCCTTCAGGAAGGCCTCCTTATCTCTCCTTGCTGTTCTCTGGAAATCTGCATTCAGTTGGGTAAATCTTTCCTTTTCACCTTTGCCTTTCACTTTCCTTCTTTCCTCAGCTATTTGTAAAGGCTCATCATACAGCCACTTTGCTTTCTTGAATATCTTTTTCTTTGGGATGGTGCTGGTTGCTGCCTTCTGTACAATGTCACGAACCTCCGTCCATAGTTCTTCAGGCACTCTGTCTATCAACTCTAGTTCCTTAAACCTATTCTTCACCTCCACTGTATATTCATAAGGGACGTGATCAAGGTCAAACCTGAATGGCCTAATGGCTTCCCCAGTTTTCCTCAGTTTAAGCCTGAATTTTGCAATGAGCAGCTCATGATCTGAGCCGCAGTCAGCTCCAAGTCTTGTTTTTGCTGACTGTAAGGAGCTTCTCCATCTTTGACTGCAGAGTATATAATCAATCTGATTTCTGTGTTGCCCATCAGGTGATGTCCATGTGTAGAGTCGCCTTTTAGGTTGTTGGAAGAGGGCGTTCGCTATGACCAGCTTGTTCTCTTGACAAAACTCTATTAGCCTTTGCCCAGCTTCATTTTGTTCTCCAAGGCCAAACTTGTCAATTGTTCCGGTCACCTTTTGACTTCCTACTTTGGCATTCCAGTCCCCTGTGATGAGGAGGACATCTTTTTTTGGTGTTAATTCCAGAAGGTGTTGTAGACCTTCATAGAACTGGTCCCCTTCAGCCTCTTCTGCATCAGTGGTTGAGGCATAGACTTGGATTACTGTGATATTGAATGGTTTGCCTTGGATACGGACCGAGATCATTCTGTCATTTTTGAGATTGTATCCCATTACTGCCTTCCTCACTCTCTTGTTAACTATAAAGGCCACATTTCTTCTATGGGACTCTTGGCCACAATAATAGATGTAGTGATCCTCTGAGTTAAATTAACCCATTCCCGTCCATTTTAGTTCACTGATTCCCAAGATGTCGATGTTCAGTCTTGCCATCTCTTGTTTGACCACATCTAACTTACCTTGATTCATAGATCTTACATTCCACGTTCCGATGCTATATTGTTCTTTGCAGCATCGAACTGTTCTTTCACCATCAGACACATCCACAGCTGAGCGTCCTTTCAGCTTTGGCCAAGTCGCTTCACTCTTTCTGTGGTCACTTGAACGCTCTTCCCCAATAGCATATTGGGCACCTTCTGATCTGAGGGGCTCATCTTCCAGCGCTATATCTTTTAGCCTTTTGTTTCTGTTCATGGGGTTTTTTTGGCAAGGATACTGGAGTGGTTTGCCATTTGCTTCTGCAGTGGATCACATTTAGTCTGGGTTCTCGGCTGTGGCCTGTCCATCTTGGGGGGCCCTGCATGGCATAGCCCACAGCCTCATTGAACCGCGCAAGCCCTCTCGCTACAACAAGGCAGCAATCCATGAGAGGGGTCTTAGCAGTAGTATGTGCAAAAAGGAGCTGCATGTTGAACATGAGTCAGCAGTGTGATGCAGCAGCTAAAAAGGCCAGCACAATTTTGGGCTACATTAACAGAAGTATAGTGGCCAGATCATATGAAGTGATGGTATCACTTTACTCTGCTCTGGTTAGACCTCACCTGGAGTATTCAGTTTTGGGCACCACAATTTAAGGATATAGACAAGCTGGAATGTGTCCAGAGGAGGGCAACAAAGATGGTGAGGGGGTCCAGAGACCAAGTCCTATGAGGAAAGGTTGAAGGAGCTGGGTATGTTTTGCCTGGATAGATGACTGAGAGGTGATATGATCACCATCTTCAAGTACTTGAAAAGCTATTGCATAGAACAGGGGTGGCCAACGGTAGCTCTCCAGATGTTTTTTGCCTACAACTCCCATCAGCTCCAGCCAGCATGGCCAATGGCTGGGGGTGATGGGAATTGTAGGCAAAAAAAATCTGGAGAGCTACCGTTGGCCACCCCTGGCATTGAAGAAAGTATGGAGTTGTCTTCTATGGCCCCAGAAGGCAGTCTACAACCAATAGGTTGAAATTAAATCAGAAGAATTTCTGGCTCAACATTAGGAAGAACTTCCTGAACGTTAGAGCGATTCCTCAGTGGAACAGGCTTCCTCCTTGGGAGGTGGTGGGCTCTCCTTCCTTAGAGGTTTTAAAGAGAGGCTAGATGGCCATCTGACAGCGATGAAGATCCTGTGAATTTAGGGGGCGGTGTTTGTGAGTTTCCTGCATTGTGCAGGGGGTTGAACTAGATGACCCTGGAGATCCCTTCCAATTCTTCTATGATTCTAATAGGCTTCCTCCTGGGGAGGTGGTGGGCTCTCCTTCCTTAGAGGTTTTTAAACAGAGGCTAGATGACCATCTGACAGCAATGGAGATCTTGTGAATTTAGGGAGAAGTGTTTGTGAGTTTCCTGAATTATGCAGGGGGTTGGACTAGTTGATCCTGGAGGTCCCTTCCAACTTTCTGATATTACGTGGCTCAGGGTGCACTCTTCCTCCACCTTTTGTTGAAGAACAATGACTGTCAGGCCAGAAACAGGTGAGGCCTGGCTGTAGCATCTCCAACCTCAGCCCGTGTACCATTTAACTGACAAGTTTTTGGAACACTGCCATCTGCTACTGAAGTGCCAAGTAGGAGTGCCAACAGCGTTCGGCACTCTCCTGCATCAGTCTGGAATGCTGTTTCCGGGTGAGCAGGCGAAAGTTGTGCTCTAAGTCAACTGTGGCGTTCACCAAAACGACAGGCCAGGCAGTTCCCTTTGGAGCTCTTCCTCTGTCCACCGGGGGCCATTGTGCCTTTTTCTATCCCTCCAGTGTTTAGAACAATTGGTTCTTTTGTGCAAGAACAGGGGAGGGTGTGTGTGCGTCCCAGATGGTGATCTCTCTGCTTCTTTTCTCTGGCCGAGAGATCCGGCCCAGTCCCCCAGCACTGCCTTGAGAGTCCGTCTCTCTTTGAAAGCGTGGATTCCAGGATGTGTCTCCAAAGGGGGCTTCCTCCTTTTGCAGCTCAGAGTTCCTGCTAATAAAGGTGTTTCCTGGCTCGCTGCAGGGTCTCTTTAATAGAACAAAGTAGGAGTCAAATTGCACCTTTAAGACCAACAAAGTTTTATTCAGAACATAAGCTTTCGTGTGCTCCAAGCATACTTCCTCAGACAAGGAACCAGGCATTGTGCAGAGCTCCATATAGCTGGCAGGCAGTGGGCCAGAACGCAAAATGGTACAAATGACAGAATAGTAAAATTAACAAACTGAGCAAACCTTTGATCTGGGCCCCGTGATCTGAATGGTAAGAGCCCCGTGGCGCAGAGTGGTAAAGCTGCAATACTGCGGTCTGAACTCTTTGTGCACGACCTGAGTTCGATTCCGGCGGAAGTTGGATTCAGGTAGCCGTCCCAAGGTTGACTCAGCCTTCCATCCTTCTGAGGTCGGTCAAATGAGGACCCAGCTTGCTGGGGGGAAAGTGTCAATGACTGGGGAAGGCAATGGCAAACCACCCCGTTAAAAAGTCTGCCATGAAAATGTCATGAAGTGACATCACTCCAGAGTCGGAAACGACTGGTGCTTGCACAGGGGACCTTTCCTTTCCTTGATCTGGCAAGCATGAGCACGAGAAAGCAATAAAACAGTATTATGTGAGAATGTCTGTCAATCAAGCTATTACAGGGGTGGCCAAGGGTAGCTCTCCAGATGTTTTTTGCCTACAACTCCCATCAGCCCCAGCCAGCATGGCCATGCTGGCTGGGGCTGATGGGAGTTGTAGGCAAAAAAAAAATCTGGAGAGCTACCCTTGGCAATCCCTGCTCTATTATATAAGCCTGAACATAAGAACATAAGAGAAGCCATGTTGGATCAGGCCAATGGCCCATCCAGTCCAACATTCTGTGTCACACAGTGGCAAAAATTTATATATATATATATATATATATATATATATACACACACACTGTGGCTGATAGCCACTGATGGACCTCTGCTCCATATTTTTATCTAAACCCCTCTTGAAGGTGGCTATGTTTGTGGCCGCCACCACCTCCTGTGGCAGTGAATTCCACATGTTAATCACCCTTTGGGTGAAGAAGGACTTCCTTTTAGCCTGGATCAAATAGAGGGCATTACTTTATAAGAAGCTTTCCCATCCAACTAATTTACCTTTTAACATGCAACGTACATATTAGTTTGCCATTAGAAGAAAAATACATTGAATTATAGTGGAAGATTTATTTATTTATTTATTCTTTGTACTTATATCCCGCCCTCCCCGCCGAAGCAGGCTCAGGGCAGCTAGCAACAATTTAACATCAGACAGTAAAAACAATAAGTGAACAATTAAATTAACAATCCATTATCAATTAAACAATTTAAAACAGTTTGAAAGCATTAAAACAATTTTTGGTGCTAAAGTTGGTACAGTACGTTCAGCGATGTTGGGCATCTCCATAGTTGGGCTGAAAGCCAGTCGAAACAGAATTGTTTTGCAGGCCTTGTGGAACTGGGCAAGGTCCCGCAAGGCCCTTACCTCTTCTGGGAGTTGGATCCACCAGTGGGGGGTCACAACTGAGAAGGCTCTCTCTGGTAGCCTTCAGTCTCGCCTCCCTCGGCCTGGGGATTGACTGTAGATTTTGCGATGCAGATCTAAGTACCCTCTGGGGAACATGTGGGGAGAGATGGTCCCTAAGGTAGACAGGTCCTCGGCCATATAGGGCTTTAAAGGTAATAACCAGCACCTTGTAGCGAATCTGGAATACTATGGGCAGTGGGGTTGCCAAGTCCAATTCAAGAAATATCTGGGGACTTTGGGGGTGGAGCCAGGAGACTTTGGGGGTGGAGCCAGAAGCAAGCATAACTGAACTCCAGAGGGAGTTCTGGCCATCACATTTAAAGGGACCACACACCTTTCAAATGCCTTCCTACCGTAGGAAATAATGAAGGATAGGGGCACCTTCTTTGGGGGCTCATAGAATTGGACCCCCTGGTCCAAACCTTTTGAAACTTGGGGGGTATTTTGGGGAGAGGCACTAGATGCTATACTGAAAATTTGGTGCCTCTGCCTCAAAACACAGCTCCCTCACCAGAGTCCCAGATACCCGCAGATCAATTCTCCATTATACCCTATGGGAATCGGTCTCCACAGGAAATAATGGAATGTGCAGCAGATATTTCCCTCCCCCGTCCCCCACTTTCTGATGAGCCTAAAGCGGGGAAAGGGCCTCCACACCAGGGGATCCCCCCTGCCCCCACCTGGGGATTAAATAACCCAATATGAATAGAGAATCACAGATAAATGACTGGCAGGGGAGCCCCTAAGGGTTCTGTGATTAAACCAGCCTCCAATAGAATCAACAAATTTCCATTGAAATTTATAAAGGAAACATAAACGACCACTTAAAGCAGTGAATTGTACATAAGGTGAAGTCATACAGTATGCTCAGTCGCTGGAGCACCTCATTATAAACGTCACTTCCATTGTACTTGAAGGATTGATTTCCATTATCAACTTTGTAATCTTTTTGCATTAAGCCTGTGGAAGCTTCAGAGAAACGGAGGCAGAGAGGCGCCGTCTGCTACTGTCTACTACTGTTGGCTTTTTTCTACAGCAGTTTGACTTGTGAAGAAGACTCTACTTTGCCAGTTCTTGGCTGAAACCATTTGGAGGCCTATTGGTCCCAAGAAAGACTGTGCATATTATAATACTTCACCTTATTTTGTCATTATAAAGGACTGCGCATACTGTATGATTTCACCTTATGTACAATTCACTGCTTTAAGTGGTTGTTTATGTTTCCTTTATAAATTTTAATGAAAATTTGTTGATTCTATTGGAGGCTGGTTTAATCACAGAACCCTTAGGGGCTCCCCTGCTACCCACCTGGGGATTGGCAACCCTAATTGGCAGCCAGTGCTGTTTCCGCAGTCCTGGATGTATGTGTTCCCGTATTGGGATACCCAGTAACAGCCTGGCTGCCGCATTCTGCATCAGCTGCAGTTTCCAGATGAGCATATATGAACATATGAAGCTGCCTTATAGTGAATCAGACAGGGACGGTGGCTCAGTGGTAGAGCATCTGCTTGGTAAGCAAAAGGTCCCAGGTTCAATCCCCAGCATCTCCATCTAAAAAGGGTCCAGGCAAGTAGGCATCAAAAACCTCAGCTTGAGACCCTGGAGAGCTGCTGCCAGTCTGAGTAGACAAGACTGACTTGGATGGACCGAGGGGAGTCTGATTCAGTATAAGGCAGCTTCATATGTTCATATTTGGTCCATCAAAGTCAGTATTGTCTTCTCAGACTGGCAGCGGCTCTCCAGGGTCTCAAGATGAGGTTTTTCACACCTATTTGCCTGGACCCTTTTTTTGGAGATGCTGGGGATTGAACCTGGGACCTTCTGCTTTCCAGATCTGGCACATGGGCAGATGGGTTTAGTATATGTAACGAGATAACAGCCAATATCTAATGTTCGAGGGGTGGGACTTCCTTTGGCTCTGGCAGGTACCTCCTTCCTTGGGCCCTTTTGCACTCCCTGGCAGGTATGCAGGTGGACTGTGGGAAAAGAGGCGGCCTCGCACACCCAGCACTCCCCAGGGCCCATCAGCCACAGGCAAGCTGCCCTCAGTGCCCCAGGGGTGGGGCGGGACTTGTTGCAAGGGGGCATCCTCTCCCTGCCTGAATGGCAAGACAGCTCCACACAGGCCCCTGAGAAGACAGCAGAAGAGGGGGAGAGATGGTGGGAAGCGCCCGGCAGAGGGCAGCCGATCCCTGCCAATAAGATACTGAATGGCTCCCCCCCCCCCACAAGCGCTAGAAAGGTTTTCAAAGCAAAAAAAAATCTGGGCCTTTTTAAAGGGGAGGGGGCTCAAAATTTACTAATTCGGAGGAGAAACAGGAGACCTCTTGCATCAGCCCAGTAGTCCTGGTCAAGCACCCTTTTGAACATCATGACCAGCCGCTTCCTCTGGAGGGGCAGCAACAAACTGGGCATAGAGGCTGAGGCTTTCCCCGGATGCTGTTTCCTGGCCTTGAGCTTTAGAGATGATGATGATGACGATGATATTATTGGATTTATATCCCACCCTCCACTCCAAATTTCAGAGTCTCAGATCGGCTCACTATCTCCTTTATCTTCCTCCCCCACAAAAGACACCCTGTGAGGTGGGCGGGGCTGAGAGGGCTCTTGCAGCAGCTGCCCTTTCAAGGACAACCTCTGCCTGAGCTCTGGCTGACCCAAGGCCATTCCAGCAGCTGCAAGTGGAGGAGTGGAGAATCAAACCCGGTTCTCCCAGATAAGAGAGCTCTGGCTGACCCAAGGCCTTTCCAGCAGCTGCAAGTGAAGGAGGGGGAATCCAACCCGGTTCTCCCAGATAAGAGAGCTCTGGCTGACCCAAGGCCATTCCAGCAGCTGCAAATGGAGGAGTGGGGAATCAAACCCGGTTCCCCCAGATAAGAGAGCTCTGGCTGACCCAATGCCATTCCAGCAGCTGCAAGTGCAGGAGTGGGGAATCAAACCCGGTTCTCCCAGATAAGAGAGCTCTGGCTGACCCAAGGCCATTCCACCAGCTGCAAGTGGAGGAGGGGGGAATCAAACCCAGTTCTCCCAGATAAGAGAGCTCTGGCTGACCCAAGGCCATCCCAGCAGGTGCAAGTGGAGGAGTGGGGAATCAAACCCGGTTCTCCCAGATAAGAGAGCTCTGGCTGACCCAAGGCCATTACAGCAGGTGCGAGTGGAGGAGTTGGGAATCAAACCTGGTTCTCCCAGATAAGAGAGCTCTGGCTGACCCAAGGCCATTCTAGCAGCTGCAAGTGCAGGAGTGGGGAATCAAACCCGGTTCTCCCAGATAAGAGAGCTATGGCTGACCCAAGGCCATTCCAGCAGCTGCAAGTGGAGTAGTGGGGAACCAAACCCGGTTCTCCCAGATAAGAGAGCCATGGTTGACCCAAGGCCATTCCAGTACCTGCAAGTGGAGGAGTGGAGAATCAAACCCTGTTCTCCCAGATAAGAGAGCTATGGCTGACCCAAGGCCATTCCAGCAGCTGCAAGTGGAGGAGTGGGGAATCAAACCCGGTTCTCCCAGATAAGAGAGCTCTGGCTGACCCAAGGCCATTCCAGCAGGTGCAAGTGGAGGAGTGAGGGAATCAAACCCGGTTCTCCCAGAGAAGAGAGCTCCGGCTGACCCAAGGCCATTCCAGCAGGTGCAATTGGAGGAGTGGGGAATCAAACCCGGTTCTCCCAGATAAGAGAGCTCTGGCTGACCCAAGGCCATTCCAGCAGCTGCAAGTGGAGGAGTGGGGAATCAATAGCTCTCATAGGGTCAGCCATAGCTTTCGTAGGAGTTGTCCTTGAATGGGCAGCTTCTGTCAGAGCTCTCTCAGCCCCACCTACCTCACAGGATGTGTATTGTGGGGGAAGAAGATAAAGTAGATTGTAAGCCACTCTGAGTCTCTGATTCAGAGAGAAGGGTGGGGTATAGATCTGCAATTCCTCTTCTTCTTTCTAGGGCCTTAAAATTAATGAGCTGATAAAAATCTGGTTGGAGAATATGACCAACACCTCCGAAAAAAGGTCAAGGTAGTCCCCTGTGCAAGCAGCAGTCGTTTCCGACTCTGAGGTGACATCGCATCACGTTTTCATGGCAGAGGTTTTTTTTTTTTACGGGGTGGTTTGCCCTTGCCTTCCCCAGTCATCTACACTTTCCCCGCAGCAAGCTGGGGACTCCTTTGACCGACCTCGGAAGCATGGAAGGTTGAGTCAACCTCGAGCCGGCTACCTGAACCCAGCTTCCGCCGGGATAAAACTCAGGTCATGAGCAGAGGGGTCCAACTGCAGTGCTGCAGCTTTACCACTCTGCACCGTGGGGCTTCCGCCTTAAAATTAATGAACCGATAAAAACCTGGCTGGAGAATATGACCAGCACCTCCTACCCAGCCCTTTTAACTGGACAGCCAGGACTGAACACAGAATCTTCCTTACTCAAAGCAAATGTTCGCCTTCTAAGGGTGTTTCTCCAAGGGTGTCTCCCCCTTGGGGTGTTTCTGCCCCCCCCCAGCCCATAACTCAGTCTGTCGATGGGCTTTTCCTGCATCATGGAGGCCTGGGGCAGGCAAATACTGCCAAGACTTCAGTGAGACGAAGTCTGGGGGGGGACGGGTCATTCCTTTCCCCACATATTTCTGATTCTTCCTTAGCATCCCATGGAGAAGAAAATGGATTGAACAACATTGGTGCAATCAGGCTTCAGATTCAGCAGGAGCTCACAGGAGTGCAGCTCCTGAACCTTTCTGAGGGTTCCCCTCTTCCTCCCCACCTTGGTCCCTTGAATAGTAGGTGCAGCTGCATAACAATCCCTGGATTAGGAAAGCGGGCAGCCAGCCAGCCACACCCCCAGCAGCCCTCATTAACCCCTGGAGAAGCCCATGCCACCCTTTCTCCACTTCTTATGTGATTTTGGGCGGTGGGTGGCTGGCTGGTCTTTTGACTGGGGTGGGGGGCAGCCCAGGAGAGCCACAGGTGAGTGAGGCCTGCTCGGGCTGGCTTGTTCTCTAGCCATCCCAAGCAGGCCTTGCTCACCCAAGGCTCTCCTTTCTTGCATTGGGTTGCTTTTGGCTGGTGGTGAGGGGCGGCTCAGAAGAGTGCCAGGCGACCGAGGCCTGCCTGAGCGGGCCTCATTTGCCTGGGGCTCTCCTTTCTTGTGTCAGGTTACTTTTGGCTGGTGTGTGAGGCGTGGCCCATGCTAATAAGTTATGCTAACAAGTTCCACCGCCTATTTTTCTACAAAATGACCCCCCCCCGGGTGCAATTAAAACGATGGTTTAAAATAATCCCATTGAAAGCCCATAAGCAGTCCACACAAAAGGAGGGGCAGGAACCGTTCTTGGGGGTAGGCCAGAAAAGTACTTGCTGGCAAAAGACACTGAGAGAGGATCATATGGATCCCCCTGAGGAGGGAGCTCAGACGTTTTGGTGCCATGACCGAGAAGGCCCTGCGTGCCCTACAGCCCCCTGGGAAGAAGGGCAGGGGGCACCAGTTCCAGAAGAGCTTGGGCCTTCCAGAAGGTCCATTGTGTTGGCATTCCGCAGGCTTTGCTATGGTTCCCCTCCCTCAGCTCGCCCTTCCTTAGAGCAGACATTGTGGCAGGCGCCGAACTGGACACGGGCCACAGATGGCCATTTCCATGGCAGCCCATCCTCCGTGGCCTCCCCCCTCCCTCCCACCCCCTCCCCAGGGGAGGGGCAGCCTGTTCTGCCACAAAGGCAGCCGCCGCCAGGCCCCGTCTCCTAGCAACGCAGAAGGAGAACTCTTGTGATGACGCAGCATCCCGATCCCGAGGCACGAGCTTCACGATGTGGAAGCAGCACCAGAGGCCCCCGGCTCACGATGGGCACCCCCGCTGGCCTTCTTCCGGGGCTGGTGGCTTTGCTGCAGCTCTTGGGGGCAGGCGGCTACGACCCAGAGAGTAAGCACAGACGAGGAGGGGGTGGGGCTGGGGAGGAAGGCGCCCTGCCCGGGCATTCCCCGGACTGTAACCCACCTGGACGGCTCCTCACCAGCCTCGCCGTAGGTACCCCTCCCACCTCAATCAAGGATGCCCCATCCATTTCGGGGGAGGTTGTCTTGGGGTGGAGGAGGACCGGGGTTGAGCAGCCTTCACGTTCCATTGGGGGGCCTGGTCCCACTTCTCAAACAGGTGTCACGCCTCTGCTGGGCACCCAGTTCTATGCTTATGCCTCATGTTGCAGGACACAGATTGGATTTTGTTCTGTACCACCCGTATCACCACCTAATGAAGAAGAAGATGATAGTGGAATTATATCGCGCCCTATAGTCTGAATCTCAGAGTCTAAGGGCGGTCACAATCTCCTTTACCGTCCCCCCCCCCCACACACGCAACAGACACCCTGTGAGGTAGGTGGGGGTGAGAGGCCTCTCACTGCAGCTGCCCTTTCTGTGAGAGCTCTGGCTGACCCAAGGCCATTTCACTATCCGCAAGTGGAGGAGTGGGGAATCAAACCCGGTTCTCCCAGATAAGAGAGCTCTGGCTGACCCAAGGCCACTCCAGCAGCTGCAAGTGGAGGAGTGGGGAATCAAACCCGGTTCTCCCAGAGAAGAGAGCTCTGGCTGACCCAAGGCCATTCCAACAGCTGCAAGTGGAGGAGTGAGGAATCAAACCCGGTTGTCCCAGATAAGAGAGCTCTGGTTGACCCAAGGCCATTGCAGCAGCTGCAAGTGGAGGAGTGGGGAATCAAACCCGCTTCTCCCAGATAAGAGTCCGTGAGCTTAACTAATCCACCAAACTGGTTTCCCTGGCTGAGCTGACCAAGTTGGCTCTCTATATTGGTGACCTCAGAGTTAATTTGTCTTGAAAGTCTTCAGTGTCTGCACATGGCCAGTGGTGTCCAGAGCAGCTCAGGAGCTCGTGGCAACCATGAACACAAGAATATAAGAGAAACCATGTTGGATGAGGCCAATGGCCCATCCAGTCCAACACTCTGTGTCACACACTGGCCAGAAAAACCAGGAGCCATCAGGAGGTTCATCAGTGGGGCCAGGACACTAGAAGTCCTCCCACTGTGCCCTCCCCAAGCACCAAGAATACAGAGCATCACTGCCCCAGACATAAGAATGTAAGAGAAGCCATGCTGGATCAGGCCAATAGCCCATCCAGTCCAACACTCTGTGTCACAGAAGAACATAAGAGAAGACATGCTGGATCAGGCCAATGGCCAATCCAGTCCAACACTCCGTGTCACAGAAGAACATATGAGAAGACATGTTGGATCTGGCCAATGGCCCATCCAGTCCAACACTCTGTGTCACACAGTGGCCAAAAACCCCAGGTGCCATCAGAAGGGCCATCAGTGGAGCCAGGACACTAGAAGCCCTCCCACTGTGCCCTCCCTTAGCACCAAGAATACAGAGCATCACTGCCCCAGACATAAGAATGTAAGAGAAGCCATGCTGGATCAGGCCAATAGCCCATCCAGTCCAACACTCTGTGTCACAGAAGAACATAAGAGAAGACATGCTGGATCAGGCCAATAGCCCATCCAGTCCAACACTCTGTGTCACAGAAGAACATAAGAGAAGCCATGCTGGATCAGGCCAATAGCCCATCCAGTCCAACACTCTGTGTCACAGAAGAACATAAGAGAAGACATGCTGGATCAGGCCAATGGCCCATCCAGTCCAACACTCTGTGTCACAGAAGAACATATGAGAAGACATGTTGGATCAGGCCAATGGCCCATCCAGTCCAACGCTCTGTGTCACACAGTGGCCAAAACCCCCAGGTGCCATCAGGAGGTCCATCAGTGAAGCCAGGACACTAGAAGCCCTCCCACTGTCCCCCCACAAGCACGTAGAATACAGAGCATCACTGCCCCAGACATAAGAACGTAAGAGAAGCCATGTTGGACCAGGCCAATGGCCCTTCCAGTCCAACACTTTGTGTCACGCAGTGGCCAAAAAACCCAGGTGCCATCAGGAGGTCCACCAGCAGGGCCATAAGAACATAAGAGAAGCCATGTTGGATCAGGTCTATTGGCCATTCAGTTCAACACTCTGTGTCACACAGTGACCAAAAAAACCAGGTGCCATCAGGAGGTGCACTAGTGGGGCCAGGACACTAGACGTCCTCCCACTGTGCCCCCCCCAAGTACCAAGAATACAGAGCATCACTGCCCCAGACAGAGAATCTAACCCAGACAATAATAAATAATAAATTTTATTTTATATCCCGTCCTCCCCCGCCAAGGCAGGCTCAGGGCGGCTCACAGGACATATGATGGTGTCAATGATGGTGCCATCTCAATATCTGAGTCTATGTATATAGACTCTGGAGAGAAAGACATTTTGCTACATGGCTCAATGGCAGAGCATCTGTTTAGCATGCAGAAGGTCCCAGGTTCAGAAGGTCCCGGAAGCCTCTTCAGTTAAAAGGACCGGGCAGGAGGGGATGGGAAAGACCTCTCTCTGCCTGAGACCCTGGAGAGCCGCTGCCAGTCTGAGGAGACCAGACTGACCTTGACGGACCTGTGGTATGATCCAGCAGAGGGCAGCTTCATGTCTGTCCAATGGCTGCCTTCCTGGACTGCAGTGGTGAGGGGAGCTATCGGTGCACTAGGGAATTTATTTGTGCCCCTAAGAGCCAAATTATTGATATTTTCTTTCATTCAAAGATTTCAGGTTTTCACGGCTAGTAACATCATTAGGGTTTGTAGAATCTTTCGGGCTCAAGTGCTGTGTTCTACTGGAGAAAGTTTTTCTTCCAGACGTTTCGTTCTAGGCTACGGAGAACATCCTCGGCGGCGTTGCAGCCGGAGCAGGCGCTCTGACCTTCTTGGCTGCTGTGCATTGAGTTTCTTTCTTTCTTTCTTTCTTTCTTTCTTTCTTTCTTTCTTTCTTTCTTTCTTTCTTTCTTTCTTTCTTTCTTTCTTTCTTTCTTTCTTTCATTCATTCATTCATTCATTCAGTTTATATCCTGCGCTCTCTGCTGAAGCTGGCTCAGAGTGGCTTACATATTCCTAAACCAGTCCTTGTGGTGGTCACAAGGATGCCGCTGCCGTTTTAAAGTCCCTTAAAAGGGTGTGCCAGCTACAGTGTTGTGGTTATGAGCGGCAGACCCTAATCTAGAGAAGCAGGTTTCATTCCCCACCTCGGGTCAGTGGCTGTTCTCACAGAGCTCTGTTAGCCCCACCAACCTCACAGGGTGTCTGTTGTGGGGAGAGGAAGGGAAGGGGATTGTGAGCCGCTCTGAGACTGCTTTGGTAGTGAAGGGTGGGGTATGAAACCAAATCCTCTTCATTAAAATGCCAGGAGGCTTTCCCATCCTGATTGGGCCAGCACTTCGGCAGGCTGAGGCAGCCTCTGCATGCCCTCAGATTTTTAGATAAATAGTGCTTTAGTGCGTACAACATCGGGATTGCTGCCACACCTCTGCTTGTTCTCTCCATGTGGCAGGTCAAACTCATAACAAATGTGTCAAACTCATTTGTTATGAGGGCCGACTCTCACATAAATGAGACCTTGTTGGGCCGGCCCATTTGTGTCAGAGAACGTAATGCCAGGTAGCAGAGATACAAACTTCATAAAGGACACAGACAAAAACAAAGCTTGTTTAAGAGCTTAAAATAAAACATGCTTGAAACATTAACACTCGTTGGTCTTAAAGGTGCTTTCTTTGTATCTCTCCCGTGCGATCCAGGGAACTGGGCAAAGGAAGCCCTGGCTCTTTCCTTCCTTCCCCAGGGGATTAGGAGAGGGAGGAGCCTCAGCCAATAGAAAGAAGAGAGGTTTGACTCAGTAGCTCTGCTGTGCAATTGAGAGAGCCTGGCAAAGCAAGCTGTTCCCTCCTTCCTCCCCAAGGGAGGAGCCTCAGCCAATGGAGAAAATCGAGGTTTTGCTCTGTAGCTCCTGCACGATTGAGCAAGCCTGGCAAAGCAAGCTGTGATGCAGAAGGAAGCGAGAGAGAGGGAGAAGGAAGCAGACGACAGCCAGTTGCTTGGGGGCCTCACAGGAGCCCTGAGGGGGCCTGATTCAGCTCCTGGGCGGCATGTTTGACACTCCTGGCCTATGCCCACTGGTGGAGCACCAGCCCAAACAGAGAGACAGAGCTGGAGCTTCTCGGTTCGCAGGTGCAGTCGAGGTAGGCCGGGAGCATCTGCTTCTTTTCACTTTGCCTTTTCTTTCTCCTCAGCTTGTGGGAAACGGCCTCTGGCTCCTAGCCACGGCGGCAGCATGCGGATTGTGGGAGGCGTTGATGCCCTGCCCGGAGCATGGCCTTGGCTTGTTAGCATCCAGATCCCAACCTCCAAGGGACCTCGGCACTCATGCGGAGGGTCTCTCCTCACTCACCGCTGGGTCCTCACGGCGGCCCACTGCTTCAAGGTCAAGAGGAGGTGAGCAGAGAGGAAGGCTGTGAAGATGGTGAGGAGTCTGGAGACCAAGTCCTGTGAGGAAAGGTTGAAGGAGCTGGGGATGCTTAGCCTGGAGAGGAGGCGGCTGAGAGGTGATAGGATCATCTTCAAGAACTTGAAGGGCTGTCATCTAGAGGATGGTGTGGAATTGTTTTCTGTGGCCCCGGAAGGTATGACCTAAAGGGTTGAGATTAAATCAAAAGAGTTTCTGGCTCAACATGAGGAAGAACTTCCTGACCGTTAGAGCAGTTCCTCAGTGGAAAAGGCTTCCTCCTTGGGAGGTGGTGGGCTCTCCTTCCTTGGAGGTTTTTCAACAGAGGCTAGATGGCCATCTGACAGCAATGAGGAGCCTGTGAATGTAAGGGGAGGGGTTTGTGAGTTTAGAGCGGTTCCTCAGTGGAACAGGCTTCCTCCTTGGGAGGTGGTGGGCTCTCCTTCCTTGGAGGTTTTTCAACAAAGGCCAGATGGCCATCTGACAGCAATGAGGATCCTGTGAATTTAGGGGGAGGTGTTTGTGAGTTCCCTGCCTTGTGCAGGGAGTTGGACTAGATGACCCTGGAGGTCCCTTCCAACTCTTCTATGATTCCTCCTTGGGAGGCAGTGGACTCTCCTTCCTGGGAGGTTTTTAAACAGAGACTAGATGACCATCTGACAGCAATTAAGATCCTGTGAATTTAGGGGGAGGTGTTTGTGAGTTTCCTGCCTTGTGTAGGAGGTTGGACTAGATGACCCTAGAGATCCCTTCCAACTCTATGATTCTGTAGGGAAGGCAGTCTGACTGCATGTGGAGCTCCCTCCCAACCCCTCCCCCCCCCAAGAAGCCATACTTCATGGTCAGCACCAGCATCTAGCATAGAATAGAATCATAGAATCCTAGAGTTGGAAGGGACCTCCAGGGTCAACCCCCTGCACAATGCAGAAAACTCACAAACACCTTCCCCTAAATTCACAGGATCTTCAGAGTCCTCTTTTGTGGGGGGAGCGTTGCCTTGATCCTTGCCGACTTACTCCCCCCACGCAGAAGACATGCCTCCTTCAAAAGTACTTTCAAGCCTTCTGCAACATGTGGGGAGAGATGCTATAAAGATGTCCAGTCAATGGGCTCTGGGCGAAATCATGAGGCCAATTTAGCCCATCTCTGGCACACCAGGGTGGATCCATCTGTCCTTTGTGCTGTGTTGCCAGGCAGGTGTCTTCTGCACCCAATGCTCCAGCAGCCCAGAAGGGGCCATGGCTCAGTGGTAGAGCCTCTGCTTGGCCTGCAGAAGGTCCCGGGTTCAATCCCCGGCATCTCCAGTTAAAAAGAACCAGGCTGTAAGTGATGGGAAAGACCTCAGCCTGAGACCTTAGAGAACTGCTGCCAGTCTGAGTAGAAACAGTATTTACCAAGGATCTGATTCAGTAAGAGGCAGCTCCATTAGTTCAGATGAATTTAAGAGAGAATCTGTAGCTTGGTGGTATAGCATCTGCTTTGCATGCAGAAAGTCCCATGTTCAATCACCAGTATCTCCATGTGAAATTATCAAGTAGTTGGTGATGGGGAACAGCCTTCCTTGAGACAGTTTGAAGTTTGAGTAGACAATGCTGACCTTGATGGGCCAAGGGTCTGATTCAATATAAGGCAGCTTCATATAGAATCATAGAGTTGGAAGGGGCCTCCAGGGTCATCTAGTCCAACCCTCTGCACAGTGCAAGAAACTCACAAACACCTCCCCCTAAATTCAGAGGACCTTCATTGCTGTCAGATGGCCATCTAGCCTCTGTTGAAAAACCTCCAAGGAAGGAGAGCCCACCACCTCCCAAGGAGGAAGCCTGTTCCACTGAGGAACCCCTCTAAACTCACAAACATCTCCCCCTAAATTCACAGGATCTTCATTGCTGTCAGATGGCCATCTAGCCTCTGTTGAAAAACCTCCAAGGAAGGAGAGTCCACCACCTCCCGAGGAGGAAGGCTGTTCCACTGAGGAACTGCTTTAACGGTCAGGAAGTTCTTCCTAATGTTGAGCCGGAAACTCTTTGGATTTAATTTCAACCCCTTGGTTCTGGTCCTACCTTCCGGGGCCACAGAAAACAATTCCACCCCATCCTGTCTGTGACAGCCCTTCATGTCCTTGAAGATGGTGACCCTATCACCTCTCAGCCACCTCCTCTCCCGGCTAAACATCCCCAGCTCCTTCAACCTTCCCTCATAGGACTTGGTCTCCAGACCCCTCACCATCTTCACCACCCTCCTCTGGACCAAGGGTCTGATTCAGTACAAGGCAGCTTCATTAGTTCAGCTGAATTTAAGGGAGAATCTGTAGCTTGGTGGTAGAGCATTTGCTTTGCATGCAGAAAGTCCCATGTTCAATCACCAGTATCTCCATGCGAAACGATCAAGTAGTAGGTGATGGGAAAGACGCCTCCTTGGGACAGTTTGAGTAGACAATACTGACCTTATGGGCCAAGGGTCTGATTCAATATAAGGCAGCTTCATACATGCAAAACATTTTAGGGGAAGGGTTGTGGCTCAGTGGCAGAGCCTCTGTTTGGCAGGCGGAAGGTCCCAGGTTCAATTCCTGGTAGCTTCTCCAGTTAAAAGGACCAGGCAGGAGGGGATGTGGAAGACCTCAGCCTGAGACCCTGGAGAGCATCTGCCAGTCTGGATGGCCTTGATGGACCCTGAGGGGGGGGGCGACCATTTCAGTCGAAGGCAGCTTCGTGTCTGTTCAGATCGAAGGATAACGACGTATCTCCACCACACAGCCAATAGCGGCATGTCACTCATAGCGGTGCTGCTGTATCCCTCCAGATTTTAGTGTGTGGCACTGATTTTGTTGGGTCAGGTGCACGGGTCGTTTTGTAGAAAAATCGGTGGCGGAACCCATTAGCATAACTCATTCGCATATGCCACCTCCCCTCAGCCAAAAGCAACCCGATGCAAGAAAGGAGAGCCCCGGGCGAGCGAGGCCTGATTGGGCTGGCTAAAGATCCAGCCAGTCCAAGCAGGCCTCGCTCACCTGGGGCTCTCCTGGGCTGTCCCCCCCCCCCAAGTCAGAAGGCCAGCAACCCACCTGCTGCCCAAAATCACATAAGAAGTGGGAAAAGGGTGACATTGGCTTCTCCAGGGGTTAACGAGGGCTGCTGGGGGCGTGGCCAAGCCCCTGGTGGCTGGCTGGCTGGCTGCTCTCCTAATCCAGGGATTGTTATGCAGCTGCACCTCCTATTCAATGGACAAGGTAGGTGGGGAGGAAGAGGGGGGCCATCAGAAAGGTTCAGGAGCTGCACTCCTCTGAGCTCCTGCTGAATTTAAGGCCTGGGCAGGTGCACACGCATATCTAGAAGCATTTATTTATTTAGATCTTTATGCCTCGCTTTTCTCCCCAATGGGGCGACCCAAAGTGGTTCACAACACCATTCCCTCCCTCCCCCTTTTGATTCTCAAAACAACCACGGACTAAATGAGGCTGAGAGAAAGTGATGGGCCAATTTCTGTGGCAGAGTGAGGATTCAAACCTGGATCTCTCAAAGGCTCTCCATCCTGACAGCCTAACCTGGGGTGGCCAAACTTGCTTAAAGTAAAAGCCGCATAGAATAAACATCAGATGTTTGAGAGTTGCAAGACGTGAACATGATATGTTTGAGAGCTGCAAGACGGACGGAAGGAAGGAGGGAGGGAGGGAGGGAGGGAGGAAGGAAGGAAGGAAGGAAGGAAGGAAGGAAGGAAGGAAGGAAGGAAGGAAGGAAGGAAGGAAGGAAGGAAGGAAGGAAGGAAGGAAGGAAGGAAGGAAGGAAGGAAGGAAGGAAGATGGGGAAAGAGAGGTGGAAAGAAAGCAACTTTAAATGCATTCTTTAAGCTGCCAGCTGTCTTGGCTTGGAGAAAAGATTTAAAGAGAGAAATGCCTTCTCCAAGCTGGCCAATGGGGCAGTGGGGACTTTGAGAGCCACACAAGATGTGTGAAAGAGTCACATGGGGCTCCCAAGCCACAGTTTGGCCGCACCTGGTCTAAACATTGGCTGTAGCAGCCTCTGGCACATGTAAAGGCCTCCAGCCAGTGTTTGGGGCTGGTAGGCTGAAGGGCATGCTAAGCAGGGGTCATTTTGTAGAAAAAGAGGTGGTGGAGCTCATCCAGGGATAGTTATGCAACTGGACAAGGAGGTGGAACTCTCACAGGGAGGAGGGGGAGCTCTCAGAAAGGTTCTGGAGCTGTGCTCCTGTGAGCTCCCACTGAATTCGAGGCCTGGTGCTAGGACTAGAGAGGTCTGTTGAGGGCAGGAGGGGCTCTGTCGGGAAGAGCCTCACCCCAGCTGTGCTCTGTTTGCGTGCAGATCCTTGAAACACTGGAGGATTGTGGTGGGAGCCACAGACCTTTCCCAGTTGCCTCCGGGAGTTCAGCTCCGCTCGGTGAGCCAGGTGGTCACCCACAAGGACTACAACCCCCGCACCGAGGCCAACGACATCGCCCTGATGCAGCTCGACAGCCCGGTGGCCTTCAACAACTTTGTGCAGCCGGCTTGCCTGCCTCACATCACCACACCTCATATCTTCTCCGACTGCTACATCAGCGGCTGGGGCACCACCAGGCAGAACAGTGAGCAAAGGGGCCCGGGGCTGGATCCGTCCGGCACTTATCGATACTTCTAGGAAACTGCCTTTTCCCAAGTCAGGCTAGGGTTGCCAGCCTCCAGGTGGAGCCTGGAGATCTCCGGCTTTTACAATTGATCTCCAGCTGGAAGAGATCAGCTCCCCTGGAGAAAATGTCTAGGGCATTGACCCTGCTGAGGCCCCTCCCCTCCCAAAACCCCGCCCTCTCCTGGCTCCACCCCCACAGTCTCCAGGTATTTTTCAACACAGATTTGGGAACCCTAAGTCAGGTCTTCTAGCCAAGAAGATCGTTGATTCATACCCCGCCGTTTTCTCTGAATCAGAGACTCAGCGGTTTACAATCTCCTATATTCCCCCCCCCCCACTCCTCCACTTGCAGCTGCTGGAATGGCCTTGGGGGAGAGAACTGCTCCCTGAGGCACCCCACAATGAAGTGGGTGTCTCTGGGACAGCTCCCCCCCCAATTGCCACCCTTTGTCCCCGACCTTCCAGGAAGGAGGAGAGCCATTGTAGGGCTAGCCCCCAAATCCCTGCGTCGGCGAGGCAGCGGGTCAGCAGCCGATGGTCGACCATATCGAACGCAGCCGACAGGTCTAGCAGCAGCAATACTGCCGAGCCGCCTCGATCCAGTTGTCGTCGGAGGTCATCCATGAGGGCGACCAAGACTGTCTCTGTCCCATGGCCCGGGCGGAAGCCGGAAGTCCAAGAATCATAGAATCCTAGCGTTGGAAGGGACCTCCAGGGTCATCTAGTCCAACCCCCGCACAAGGCAGGAAAGTCACAAACGCCTCCCCCTAAATTCACAGGATCTTCATTGCTGTCAGATTGCCACCTAGCCTCTGTTTTATTATATAGAATCATAGAATCATAGAGTTGGAAGGGACCTCCAGAGTCATCTAGTCCAACCCGCTGCACAATGCAGGAAACTCTCAAACACCTCCCCCTAAATTCACAGAATCTTCATCGCTGTCAGATGGCCATCTAGCCTCTGTTGAAAAACCTCCAAGGAAGGAGAACCCACCACCTCCCGAGAAAGCCTGTTCCGCTGAGGAACCGCTCTAATGGTCAGGAAGTTCTTTCTAATGTTGAGCCGGAAACTCTTTGGATTTAATTTCAACCCACTGGTTCTGGTCCGACCTTCCAGGGCCACAGAAAACAATTCCATACCATCCTCTATAGGACAGCCCTTCAAGTACTTGAAGATGGTGATCATATCACCTCTCAGCCGTCTCCTCTCCAGGCTAAACATCCCAGCTCCTTCAACCTTCCTTCATAGGACTTGGTCTCCAGACCCCTCACCATCTTCGTCGCCCTCCTCTGGACCCTTTCCAGCTTGTCTGTATCCTTCTTAAAATGTGGTGCCCAAAACTGAACGCAAGACTCCAGGTGAGGTCTTACCAGAGCAGAGTAAAGAGATTATATGTTACATCACATCATAGTTATTTGGTCACTATAACCTCTTGGTTGTTTTTTACATATTGTCCAGCAGTGACCTCTCTCCTTTTCCCCCCAACTGGGGATCACCAGACTACAGAGATCCCTTTCCCTGGAGAAAATGGCTGCATTGGAGCGTGGACTGACTCTACGGCACTATGCATGGATGAGGCCCCCTCCTCCTGAGGCTTCACGCCCAAATCTCCAGGAATTTTCCAGCCCAGAGATGGCAACCCTAATTAAAGCTGCCTCCTGAACTTCCTTAGCATTCCATCCCTTGAGTAGTGCCGTGGCTCAGTGGCAGAGCATCTGCCTGGCATGCAGAAGGTCCCGGGTTCAATCCAGTGAAAAAAAGGTCAGGTGTTTGGTGATGGGAAAGAGCCTGGGACCCTGAACGGCCACTGCCAGTCTGTGTAGATCAGGGGTGTCAGTTTGCAGTTTGGGGGCCAAATCAGGCCCCCGGAGGGCTCCTATCAGACCCCCGAGCAACTGCATGTCATCTGCTTCCTTCTCCCTCTCTCTTGCTTCCTTCTGCATCACAGCTTGCTTGGCCAGGCTTGCTCAATCGCACAGCAGAGCTACCAAGCAAAACCTCTTCTTTTCTCCATTGGCTGAGGCTCCTCCCTTGGGGAGGAAGGAGGGCAGGACAGCTTGCTTTGCCAGGCCCCTGGAGGGCTCCTATTAGGCCCCTGAGCAACTGGCTGTCATCTGCTTCCTTCTCCCTCTCTCTTGCTTCCTTCTGCATCACAGCTTGCTTTGCCAGGCTTGCTCAATTGCACAGGAGCTACAGAGCAAACCCTCTATTTTCTCCATTGGCTGAAGCTCCTCCCTGGATCGCACAGGAGAGATGCAAAGAGAGCACCTTTAAGACCAATGAGTGCTCTGCTACTTGGCATTGCCCGACAAGGTCTCATTTATGTCAGATCCGGCCCATGCAACAAATGAGTTTGACACCCCTGGTAGATAATAATAATAATAATAACAACAACAACATTTAATTTATATCCCGCCCTCCCCACCAAAGCAAGCTCAGGGCAGCTCACAACATAATATAAAATACAAAGGTTACATAATAAAACAACAATCTACAACATTGTACAATTTCCTTAAAATTCCCTTAAAACCATCTAATTAAAACCAACAATTTCATGCGATCGTACTCGGCGCTACATTTTCAAAATTTTCCGATCTTACTCATTTATAGATGATACTGACCATCAGGGCTTTTTTTGGTAGAAAAAGCCCAGCAGGAACTTATTTGCATATTAGGCCACACCCCCTGGCGCCAAGCCAGCCGGAACTGCATTCCTGGGCATTCCTGCTAAAAAAAAACCCTGGGTCTTATTCCGTCTTAGGCAGCCTCATGTGCCCACTGGAGATGCCAGGGGCTGGCCCAGGGTGTATTTTGTACACAGCGGGAGTGATCTACCATTAATCTAAGCCCATCTCCTCATGTGGAAATACATCAGTGCAGATGCAAACAGGAAAGGACAGGCAAAAGTGCCACGGAAGCCTGCTAGTACCTTGCATGGGTTTCCTCAGTGGACGCTGGGCGTTGTTTTGCATTCCTCCTCCTGATCCGGCTGAGGCGCTGACTGATGTGAGCTCGAAAAGAGAACAGAGATACCAAAAATGTCCAGGCCAGGGGTGGCCAAACTTGCTTAAAGAAAGAGCCACAGAGAATAAACATCAGGTGTTTGAAAGCCACAAGGAAGGGAGAGCTGAGTGTAATTCTGATAGACCGCCGTTATATGTTTTATTATTCTTCTGTTTAACGGTGTAAGATGTTTTAAATTCAAATTATGTTAGATTTTTTATGTGTTGTGAGCCGCCCTGAGCCACTTCGGTGGGAAGGGCGGGATATAAATAAACTTGAACTTGAGAGGGAGGGAGAGGTGGAAAGAAAGCAACTTTAGCGTTGAATGCATTCCCCTAGCTGCCAGCTGGCTGACGGGACGGTGGTGGCTTGAAGAGCCGTGCAATATCTGTGAAAGAGCCACATGTGGCTCCCGAGTCCAGGCCAACCTCCTGAGCTGGGTCTTACTGGGGCGCCACTGACTAAGCCAGGTAGCTTGTGGAGCGGAGACCACAGGGTGCCGGAGGTTGGCGATGGGGGGGATGAGGCTGGGCAGAGCCGGAAGCTGATGATGTTCCCTTTGCTCACAGGTGTGAAGACCTCGGATGTCCTGCAGGAGGCCAGAGTGGGAATTCTGAACACTGAAAAATGCAACAGCAGCCAGTGGTACAATGGGGCCATGAGCCCCTACACCCTGTGTGCAGGGTATGAAGAAGGGGGCATTGACAGCTGTCAGGTA
Source organism: Heteronotia binoei (assembly GCF_032191835.1). NCBI lineage: Eukaryota > Metazoa > Chordata > Lepidosauria > Squamata > Gekkonidae > Heteronotia > Heteronotia binoei. The sequence continues at coordinate 131,277,438 of NC_083230.1, read as the reverse complement.
AACCTGTCCCCAGAACCCTGGCTCCCTTCCCCAGAACTTTTCAGAGCAGTAAGAGTTTCTGTGGGTATTTGTGTGTACAAAGAGCCCCGTGGCGCAGAGTGTAAAAGCTGCAGCACTGCAGTCCTAAGCTCTGCTCACGACCTGAGTTCGATCCCCGGCGGAAGCTGGGTTTTCAGGTAGCCGGCTCGAGGTTGACTCAGCCTTCCATCCTTCTGAGGTCGGTAAAATGAGTCCCCAGCTTGCTGGGGGGAAAGTGTAGAGGACCGGGGAAGGCAAGGGCAAACCACCCTGTAAAAAAGTCGGCCGTGAAAACGTGAGAGCAACGTCACCCCAGAGTTGGAAATGACTGGTGCTTGCACAGGGGACCTTTCCTTTCCTGGGTGTGCAAGTGTGTATTGCCTGCCTTTCTATCCAGAAAGGATCAGTTAAGAAAAAACCCTCAGCATAATTGTCATGGAATAGTGTAGAGCAGGGGTGGCCAGCGTTAACTTTCCAGATGTTTTTGCCTACAACTCCCATCAGTCCCAGCCAGCATGGCTGATAGCTGGGGCTGATGGGAGTTGTAGGCAAAAAACATCTGGAGAGCTACCGTTGGCCACCCCTGGGGTATAGTCCCTGCAGGATTGCCACCATCTCCAGGGGAATTGGTATAAGCACTCTGGAGATCAGTTAAAATTCCAGGAGATCTCCAGGCCCCACCGGGAGGTTGGCAACCTTGCACAATCTCCTTTAGTCCCTGTTCTGTTTCATTATCTGACCCCAGTTGGCGAAACTGGGCCAGGAATCAACCCTCCTTCTGAAAGCGGCCCCTCCGCCCCACAGCTTGGACTGCGCAAACTCCCTCCTGCCAGCTCTGTGCAGGACCTTATATACTCTCTGCTGGAACTCCGCCTCCTTCGCAGCCATTGGCTCCTGTTTTCCCTCCATTTTCCCACTGTCCAATCCTGAAGCCTGGACGGTGCCGAGGCCTGCTGGAGATTTCACCTCAGGCCTTTGAGGAAGAGAGGTGGCCTCTTCTTGAGGCTTACCACAGGCCACCCATGACACCCTCCCCATGACTGTCAAAACACCACAGAAACGCTTCTCTCTGTTCCCTTTTCTGTTGGAGTGCCACACATAAGGAATGCGCTCAAGTATCACAAATACACACATATATAGACACTGGGTTGCCATCCTCCAGGTGGGGCCTGGAAATGTCCTAGGCCAGGGTTAGAATCCTAGAATCATAGAGTTGGAAGGGTCATCTAGTCCAACCCCCTGCACAATGAAGGAATCTCACAAACCCCTCCCCCTAAATTCACAGGATCCTCATTGCTGTCAGATGGCCATCTAGCCTCTGTTTAAAAACCTCCAAGGAAGGAGAGCCCACCACCTCCCGAGGAAACCTGTTCCACTGAGAAACTCCCCCAACAGTCAGGAAGTTCTTAGAATCCTAGAATCATAGAGTTGGAAGGGACCTCAAGGGTCATCTAGTCCAACCCCCTGCACAGTGCAGGAAACTCACAAATACTTCCCTCTAAATTCATAGGATCTTCATTGTTGTCAGAAGGCCATCTAGCCTCTGTTTAAAAACCTCCAAGGAAGGAGAGCCCACCACCTCCCCAGGAGGAAGCCTGTTCCACTGAGGAATCGCTCTAAACTCACAAACACCTCCCCCTAAATTCACAGGGTCTTCATTGCTGTCAGAGGGCCATCTAGCCTCTGTTTAGAAACCTCCAAGGAAGGAGAGCCCACCACCTCCCCAGGAGGAAGCCTGTTCCACTGAGGAACCACTCTAAACTCACAAACACCTCCCCCTAAATTCACAGGGTCTTCATTGCTGTCAGAGGGCCATCTAGCCTCTGTTTAAAAGCCTCCAAGGAAGGAGAGCCCACCACCTCCCCAGGAGGAAGCCTGTTACACTGAGGAACCGCTCTCACGGTCAGGAGGTTCTTCCTAATGTTGAGATGGAAACTCTTTTGATTTAGTTTCAACTCGTTGGTTCTGGTCCTACCTTCTGGGGTTACAGAAAACAAGGGCAGCTTCTGGCATCTAGCCTCTATTTAAAAACCTCCAAGGAAGTAGAACCCACCACCTTCCGAGGAAGCCTGTTCCACTGAGGAACCGCTCTAACGGTCAGGAAGTTTTTCCTAATGTTGAGCCGGAAACTCTTTTGATTTAATTTCAACCCGTTGGTTCTGATCCTACCTTCTGGGGCCACAGAAAACAATTCCACCCCATCCTCTATAGGACAGCCCTTCAAGGACTTGAAGATGGGGATCCTATCACCTCTCAGCCGCCTCCTCTCCAGGCTAAACATCCCCAGCTCCTTCAACCTTTCTTCATATTAATACAATGGTACATAGTATTCAATTCACAAAAAATATGAACAAATATGTACAGCATGACACACTCACAGAGAACCCCCCCACACACATTCTTCAAAACACGGTACATACCGATGACAGAGCCTAGATGTACAGAACAATCTTAAATTTATACAGTTGTTTAAACAAAAGGGAACAAAACCTTTCAAAAATTCTAATTCTCAAAAGTAGATATTTAATGGTTTTCCGCAAAGGAACATAAAAAGGAGATGTTTATTGAAAACCACTTTCCTTCACCCTTGTGGAGAAACGCCATCTTAGTTGGGAGGGAACATGGAACTGCTAAGCAGGCTTTGGCCTAGCCTCCCTCCTACCCCCCCCTCCCTTCCAGAGCCAAACCAGCAACTTTAGGGGGAAAGCCTCCTAGAGAGGCAGGAAGTTCTTTTGTTCTTGGCATTTTGAATTTTTGAAGAGAGTTTGTTTGCAACTGGCGCTCAAAGGAGGAGGTTGGGAGCATGGGGGCTCCTGCTTGGGGGAGAGGCCTGCTCAAGAGGAAAAGGACCCCAGGCAGTCAGACGGAGTAAGTTATCCACAAGGCAGTGCACGTTTAGACCAGGGACAGTAGGATGCGCTTAAAACCACCTTTATTTTGTCATGCTGTTTGCTGTGCGGGTGCTGTGCTGTGTTAACCTTTTACATGCAACTGTTTTTGTTTTGTTCTTCTTTTCTTTTCTTTTTCTCTTTTAATTAAATATTTTTACTGTTTAGAATGCTGGCAGTCAAACTCTGTACCACATAGATCCCCAACCGTTTTAGACCACACTGCTTTATGAAGGGGGCCCCGGGGAAGGGGGAAAGGCATGCAGTTGGATAAGGTGCCAATCCTCCAGGGGTTCCCCAAAGAAGTGCTGAGGTCTCTGTGATACCCAAGTACTGGGTGGCAGAGGACCTTGAGGCCTGGCCTCAGAGCTGGAAAGGGGGATTGGGAGTCCTGTTCCTCTCAATCTGAACCCCTAGACTGAGCAGGTGGTGGCAGCGAGCCCAAGTGGCAGGAGGAGAAATAGCTCCCTCCAGGAGTTGGCAACTAAATAGGGAGTTGACGGGACCGGGTCTGAAGGCAGAATCGGGCCGGTTACGTCACACCCCTTTTAAAGGCAGTCACACTGTGCTCTAAAACCACTCTCTCTAGAGAATCCATGAAACACAAATTATCAGGACTGGCGGGAGCAGGGGGTGGGGCGGGGGAGTTTTCCTTCACAAGAACTACCAGGTTGCCAGGTCCATTGGGCTAGCTGGCAAGGGATGGAGATGAACTTACCGGGAATGGGGAGAGAAGAAACTGGAAATAAGTCTGATGGTGATGTGGTCACTTTGGTGGCAGCAGTCATAGCCAGCTTCGAGGGGGGATTGGATAAACACATGGAGCAGAGGTCCATCAGTGGCTATTTGTGAATTCTATGTCCCTTGTCCATAATGTTCCCATTGTTGAAATGAAATCCCTTTCCCAAGAAGAAGATATTGGATTTATATCCTGCCCTCCACTCCGAAGAGTCTCAGAGCGGCTCACAATCTCCTTTACCTTCCTCCCCCACAACAGACACCCTGTGAGGTGGGTGGGGCTGGAGAGGGCTCTCACAGCAGCTGCCCTTTCAAGGACAACCTCTGCCAGAGCTATGGCTGACCCAAGGCCATTCCAGCAGGTGCAAGTGGAGGAGTGGGAAATCAAACCCGGTTCTCCCAGATAAGAGAGCTCTGGCTGACCCAAGGCCATTCCAGCAGGTGCAAGTGGAGGAGTGGGGAATCAAACCCGGTTCTCCCAGATAAGAGTTGGCACACTTAACCATTACACCAAACTGGCTCTCCAAACTGGCTCTCCCAACGTTTTGCAACCATTGCACCATATATGTCTTGACTTGTTCTGTTTCGGAATCATACTGAAATAAGTGCTTGTAACATCTTTTAGATGTTCTTTCATATTCAATATTATTGTTTCAAACTGAGTCAAGTCCTCAGTCTGTTTCCTTTCTTTAAGTCTCAATGAGAGTTGGATATGTTAACCATTGTATCTTTTTTTCTTCTTCCTTAATTACTAACCAGGATTTAGTTATTCGATTTTTCTCAATCATATCCAAATATGTTATGAAGTCATTGACCAATTTCGCACTAGACCTTTTATTCTGGTTTAGCCCTGTCCCCAAACTGACATTCTACACCAGAATCAGAGATTCACAGAAACGAACTCTATGGCTCTGTGATTCTATGATTTTAGTATAAAATGTCAGCTTGGGGACAGGACTAAACCAGGATTAAAGGTCTAGTGCGAAACTGGTCATTGTTTTTCCTCTCAATTTTGTTATATTAGGCATTTAATGGTGACATTAAAGGTGATATTGGAGGACTTATTCTTGTATTAAATTTTGATCCAAAGATATTTATGTAAACCATTTGGCAATTTTACTGCTTCTAGTTTTATTCATCTTTAATTTGGCTTTGAGATCTAAAGTAAGCAAGTTGCTTGATAATACAGTTTAAGATTAGGGACAGTTAAACCTTCTCTCTTTTTTTCATTGTGTAAAACTTTGAATCTGAGCCTTGGTTTCTTGCCACTTCATTTGAAAGTGTTAATCTGCCTCCGCCAGTCTTTCAGGATCTCATAATATGTCTCAATGCTTAACATCTGGAATAAAAAATTTGATTTTGGGTGAGACATTCATTTTTATTGCAGAGATTTTTCCAAACCAGGATAGGTTTAGATTAGACCATGTCTTCTTGAATTTTTTCCAAACCTTTATGTAAATGTCATAGAAAAGTGTTTCTTTGTCCCAGGACATACTAATTCCCAAGTATTTAACTGAATTCTTCACCATAACACAATCAGTAGCCTATTTAGTGTTTTCTTCTTTATTTTTTTAAAAATTTGGGAATAGTATTTGGTTTCCCCTCATTAATTTTCAGTCCTGAAAAGGAAGTGAACTTTTCTATATGGTCCATAACAAATTGTATTAAATTTTGCTGGTTTGAAATGGTCAAATCTGTATAACTCTTTAATTTGAATTCTTCTCCATCAATTTTTAGTCCCTTGATGTTATGATCTTGTCTGATTTTATAAGCAAAATTTTCCATTGTGATAAGTAGTAATGGATAGGGGCACTCTTGTTGTGTCCCCTTCTAGATCTGAAATCCATTAGTCAACATTCCATTTATTAATTTTTTTGTGTTTTTCATTGTGTAGATACCTCAAATCCACTTTTGAAATCTAGATCCCCAATTCGTATGCTGTCCTACTTTTAGCATAAATAGCCAAAATAGATTGTCAAAGACTTTTTCAGCATCTAAAGCATGAAAATCATTTTTTCTTCTTTGTCTTGTACAAGTTCCATTGCATCAGTTATAAAGCATATATTTTCTCTCACATATTTCTTAGGAATAAAAGCTGCTTGGTGTGAGTGAATTATTCTTGTAACACATTTCTTAAGTCACTCTGCCATTACTGAAGCAAAGAGTTTATAATCCACATTTAATAATGATATTGGTCTGTACGATTGTGGTAGCATCGGATCATTTCCTTTTTTATGAACCAAAGCTACCGTATATGCACCTTTGGCCAAGTTTGTGGTATAATTTTCTCTTCACTAATTTGATTCATCACTTTTTTGTAGCAGCAGTATTAATTCATTCTCCAAACACTTATAATACATTGCCGATAGTCCATCTGGGTCAAGTGCTTTGTCATTTTTCGATCTCTTTAATTCATATTAGTTCTCTTGTAATATTTTGATTCAGAATATCATTATCTTTTTTAGTAAATTTAGATATGGATGCATCTTTAGTATATTCACCTAGTCCAGACTCGGTCAAATTTTCTTTTTTATAGAATTGTGAGAGCAAGGAGATAAATTGTTCGTAGATACCTTTTCCTTGGTAAGAGATTCCATTTAATTTTTTAACTCCAGTTATTGATCTTTTGTCTCTCTCTTTTCCTAAGCAATAAGCTAAATAACACCCTGGTTTATTTGCTTGTTCAAAATATTTGCTGTTTTGCAAATTTTAATATTTTTCTGGATTTCTTCTAATTCTATCGGATTTAACTGATTTTTCAGCTGTTTGATTTCTTTTAAGACCATTTTATTTAAAGTCTTTGTGTGTTGATCTTCCAACATTTTAATTAGACATATGACATATGAAGCTGCCTTATACTGAATCAGACCCTCGGTCCATCAAAGTCAGTCTTGTCTACTCAGACTGGCAGCGGCTCTCCAGGGTCTCAAACTGAGGTTTTTCACACCTATTTGCCTGGACCCTTTTTTGGAGATGCCAGGGATTGAACCTGGGACCTTCTGCTTACCAAGCAGATGCTCTACCACTGAGCCACCATCCCTCCCCATTTTAGTAGTTCTTTCTGCTTTTCCCTTCAAAGCATTCTTGATACTCTTGCTTCTCTTCCTTCCACAGGGAGACAGCGGCGGACCCTTGATGTGCAAAGCGCCATCAACACACCTGTATCGTGTGATTGGAATTACCAGCTGGGGTAAGGGCTGTGCCCAAGCCAACAACCCAGGGGTCTACACCTCTACACGGCATTTCCTTGAATGGATCTTGGGGACAATGGTAGAAATGGAAAAGGAAAATGTCAAGGCAACAAAAGGTCCTCCAGTGCTTCAAATCAAGAGACCTACTTCCTCCACTCATCAGCCAGCTGGGATCACGCTCCTTCCGATTATAACATCAGCGGTTACTAAAAAAGCCCCCAAATCCTCCCCACAGAAGGACAGAGTCACCATGCCCATGGGTGCCCCTTCAGCAGTACCCCCCGTTCCTTCAAGGTCTTCCACCAATAGGAAACACAAAGGTACTTCTGCAAGGTGGCAGAAGACAAGCTTCAACAAGCCCTTCATCAGTCCATCACTTACACTCCCACCTACAGAAACCCCATATATCTCTTCAGAGGAACTTACCACCATGGAACCCATATATCTTCCTGAAGAGCCATCTCCTACCTTTTCAGACCCCCCCTCAACCCCTTCAGAAACAAATGTCACATTGGAATCCCCATACATTCCTAAAGAACCATCTCCTACCACTCTAGAGCCCCCATCAATCCCTTCAGAAGCATCTGTCACCCTGGAATCCCCATACATTCCTAAAGAACCACTTCCTACCCTTCTAGAGCCCCCTTCAACTCCTTCAGAAGCATCTGTCACCCTGGAATCCCCATACATTCCTGAAGAACCATATCCTACCCTTCTAGAGCCCCCTTCAACCCCATCAGAAGCATCTGTCACCCTGGAATCCCCATACATTCCTAAAAAACCACCTTCTACTCCTCTAGAGCCCCCTTCAACCCCCTCAGAAACAAATGTCACATTGGAATCCCCATACATTCCTAAAGAACCATCTCCTACTACTCTAGAGCCCCCTTCAATCCCTTCAGAAGCATCTGTCACCCTGGAATCCCCATACATTCCTGAAGAACCACTTCCTACCCTTCTAGAGCCCCCTTCAACTCCTTCAGAAGCATCTGTCACCCTGGAATCCCCATACATTCCTGAAGAACCATATCCTACCCTTCTAGAGCCCCCTTCAACCCCATCAGAAGCATCTGTCACCCTGGAATCCCCATACGTTCCTAAAAAAACATCTCCTTCTACTCTAGAGCCCCCTTCCATCCCTTCAGAAGCATCTGTCACCCTGGAATCCCCATACATTCCTGAAGAACCATATCCTACCCTTCTAGAGCCCCCTTCAACCCCTTCGGAGGCATCTGTCATCCTGGAATCCCCATACATTCCTAAAAAAACATCTCCTTCTACTCTAGAGCCCCCTTCCATCCCTTCAGAAGCATCTGTCACCCTGGAATCCCCATACATTCCTGAAGAATCATATCCTACCCTTCTAGAGCCCCCCTCAACTCCTTCAGAAGCATCTGTCACCCTGGAATCCCCATATATTCCTGAAGAACCAACTCCTGTCATTCCAGAGCCCCCCTCAGTTCCTTCAGAAGCAGTTATCACCCTGGAACCCCCATACATTCCTGAAGAGCTACCCCCTACCCTTCCAGACTCCCCTTCAACCCCGTCAGAGCCAGATATTTCCTTGGAACCCCTATACGTCACTGGAGAACAATCTCCTGTATTTCCTTCAACCACAAAACAAAAGCAGTTGTGGCCAAAAGTGACAAAGCATCCACCATCGCAAGAGCCCACTATCAGTTTAGAATCCCCATTCATTCCTCCAGAATCTCCGCCCCCTGCCATTGAAGCTCCATATGTCCCTCCGGAGACAATGATCACCGTAGAAGCCCCATATTATCCTCAAGAAACAAGCCCCACACCTCCAACCCCTCCATACATTCCTACAGAAACATTCCCTTCATCACTCGAGGCTCCCTATATACCTCCAGAGATACATGTAAGTCTGGAGCCTCCCTACATTCCCCCAGATATGCCCAAAACTACTCTGGAACCCCCTTTTGTCCCCTCTGACCCCACAGATATCTCTTCAAAGTCAGATGTTCTTGTGAATCACCCTTTCACTCCTTTGGAGGCCCCGTACACACCTCCAGCTCCTCCGTACATCCCCTCAGAAGAAATTATCACTCCAGAGCCTGAGTATATACCCCCAGAGGCACCATTTGTTCCTCCAGAGCCTCCATATACTCTTTCAGTGCACCAGCAGACAACTCCAGAGCCGCCATATTTCCCACAAGAGACAACTGAGGCCCTTGAGCCTCCGTATGACCCTGAAAGGGATTCTGGGCAGCCAGACTCTCCCAAGGAATTTTTGGACTCCTACGATGAGGGTCTTCCAGATCTACCTGCCAGTGGGTCAAACCCCTTCTACTAAAACTGTCCAGACAGACAGGACATCCTGCTGAGAGCCCATGACGCTTCCAGGCCTCGGGCTGTTCTCTGATAGGCAGTCCGCCACAAAGCGGTGCCATTTCTCCAAAGCCAGTGCCCTGGATTTCCAAAGATGCAGTCAAAGAAAGACGGTAGGAATCACAACTGACCTCTAGTTCTCGGCCGATGCAGGACTTCTCCAGGACATCTGGAAGGGCGTCTTGAATGAGAGTGGGTGGATATAAGTGAACCAGTTGCCCTGGGTGGCAACTGGACATGTGGGAGTGGCAGAGCAATACACAGAGTGAAAAAAAAATCTCTGCACCTATGTCTGGTTTGTTTCACGGGCAACTGGAAAATTCTGCAGGGGTTCGTTCAGACAACAGTTCCTGAGAAGGCTCATGAGAGTGGTCCTCATGAGAGTGCTGATCTTGGCACATGGGGCTCAAGGTTCGACGAAGCTGCACAAGGCTCTTTGCTCCAGAGAGGCAGCTGTGTTAGTCTGTTGCCATCCAGACAACCACTGTATAGAACAGGAGTGGCCAAACTGTGGCTCAGGAGTCACGTGTGGCTCTTTCGCACACATTGTGTGGCTCCCGAAGCCCCCACCACCCCATTGGTCATCTTGGAGAAGGTATTTATCTCATTAAAACACTTCTCCAAGCCCGCTGGCAGCTTGGAGAATGCATTTAAAGTTAAAGTTGCTTTCGTTCTATCCCTTCTTTCTATCCCTCCCTCCCTTCCTCCCTCCCTTCCTTCCCTCCCTTCCTCTATCTCTCCCTTCCTTCCTTCCTTCCCTCCCTTGCTTCCTTTCTTCCCTCCCTCCCTCCCTTCCTTCCTTCCATCCTCCCTTCCTTCCTTCCTCCCTCTCTCCCTTCCTTCCCTCTCTTGCTCCCTTCCTTCCTTCCTTCCCTCCCTCCCTTCCTTCCTCCCTTCCTCTGTCTCTCCCTTCCTTCCTTCCTTCCTTCCTTCCTTCCTTCCTTCCTTCCTTCCTTCCTTCCTTCCTTCCTTCCTTCCTTCCTTCCTTCCTTCCCTCCCTCCCCCCTTCTTTCTATAATACTTCCTGTGGCAGAACATTACGTTAAGGAAGTTTGGCCACCCTTGGTCCATCCAGTCCAACACTCTGGCGGATTACAGACCGGCAGTTTGGGGAGACCCGGAGATGCCTCAGAAACTGACTTTAAAAATCCGTCCAAACAAGCACATCTGCCTGCCGCCCCCATCCCGTCCTCCGGTGTCCTCAGAGCAGCTCAGAAAGTTACCACATTCGAAGTGGTAGCAAATTTCTGAGTCACACACCAGTCGCCTCATTGGTGTCTGGACGCAAAACCACGCAAGCGAGGTGCATTGGCGGTGTGACACTTCTGACTTTTTTAAAAAAAGATATTGCTTTCCAGCACATAGGCGCATAGGTACATGAGCGCTCATGTGCATAACACAAAAGAAGTCCAAACCAAGCTACAGGGAATGGTGAGCAACAGATGTCTGATTGTGCCAAGTTGCCCTGCAGATGGAATGGGAACGGCTTGAGGGGAGTGTTTGGATGATGCTTCTTTTGGAGCCAGCCTGATGTGGGACACCTCCTGTCCACCCCAAACTGGCTGTCTGTTAACCACCCAGGTTCCATCAGGAGGTCCGTCAGTGGGGCCAGAACACTAGAAGTCCTCCCAATGTGCCCCCAAAAGCACCAAGAATACAGAGCATCACTGCCCCAGACATAAGAACGTAAAAGCCATGTTGGATCAGGCCAATGGCCCATCCAGTCCAACACTCTGTGTCACATAAGAACATAAGAGAAGCCATGTTGGATCAGGCCAATGGCCCATCCAGTCCAACACTCTGTGTCACATAAGAACAGAAGAGAAGCCATGTTGGACCAGGCCAATGGCCCATCCAGTCCAACACCCTGTGTCACATAAGAACATAAGAGAAGACCTGTTGGATCAGGCCAATGGCCCATCCAGTCCAACACTCTGTGTCACATAAGAACATAAGAGAAGCCCTGTTGGATCAGGCCAATGGCCCATCCAGTCCAACACCCTGTGTCACACAGTGGCCAAAAACCCCAGGTGCCATCAGGAGGTCCATCAGTGGGGCCAGGACAATAGAAGCCCTCCCACTATGCCCCCCAAGCACCCAGAATACAGAGCATCACTGCCCCAGACATAAGAACATAAGAGAAGCCATGCTGGATCAGGCCAATGACCCATCCAGTCCAACACTCTGTGTCACATAGTGGCCAAAAACCCCAGATGCCATCAGGAGATCCATCAGTGGGGCCAGGATACTAGAAGCCCTCCCACTGTTGCCCCCCCCCCCCCAGTACCAAGAATACAGAGCATTACTTGCTCCAGACATAAGAACATAAGAGAAGCCATGTTGGATCAGTCCAATGGCCCATACAGTCCAGCACTCTGTGTCACACAGTAGCCAAAAAACCAAGATGCCATCAGGAGGTCCACCAGTGGGGCCAGGACACTAGAAGCCCTTCCACTGTTTCCCCACCAAGCACCATCTCAGACCTGTGCCTGTTAATGTTCTGCACTCCCAGAGTCTGTGAGATGAGCACTGAGGGAACCTTTCACTGCTGCAGAGGACAGTCTGGGTAGGGGGTGGGTGTGAAGGCAGAGCTGAGTCTCTGCACCGTAGTCCAGCTGCCTGAGAAAGTCTACACTCAGGCTTAGAAAGGAAATGTAAGTTCGTTGTTGTAAGAGAACTCCACACTGGATAGGAATGGTGGAGTAAAGGATATCTTTCTAAGGTAGGAAGCAGAGAGATTGTAGAAAGCATCCCCCCTGCCCCATTGTAGAGGCCAGCCTCCAGGAGGAAGTGAAACCAAAGAGCATTGTGTTAACAAGAATTGTTAGTGCCATTTTCAGTAACAATTGATCTACAGTAAGAATGAAGACACAATGGAAATGTCTTTACTGGCGCTTTGCATAAATATGGAATCCCATGTGACAGGCAGTTGACCTGATATTCTTCAGGCAAGGGATAATCCAATTTTCATGAATATTCCATAAAGAAGATTGTAGATTTATACCCCACCTTTCGCGCTGAATCAGAGACTCAGAGCGGCTTACAGTCTCCTATATCTTCTCCCCCCCCCACAACAGACACACTGTGAGGTGAGTGGGGCTGAGAGGGCTCTCACAGCAGCTGCTCTTTCAAGGACAACTGCAATAGTTATGGCTGACCCAAGGTCATTCCAGCAGCTGCAAGTGGAGGAGTGGGGAATCAAACCCAGTGTGACGGACTCAGGCCCTTAGCCTGAGTAGCTGAGAAACAGGCTTGCAGCGATTGGCTGAAGCATTGCCCAAGCAACGGAAAAGTATCCTTTTGAGGTTTGCTCAGCAGAAAATCACCTCAGGATTTTTAGTCTTAGCCAGGGGGGCCTTCGAGAGAAGTCTCCAGAATACCAGTCTGAAGTGAAGACAGTGGGCTTAGGCCGGGTAGTTGTAAAACCAACTGGACGAGGGGCTGAGAGCAGCCAGAGTGGCTAAGCTCCTTGTGACAGACACAGCTGAGTGGACTCTGTCTGGAAAAGGGAGTTTTCAGACGGTTTGAAACTCTCTGAGGGAGATTTTGCCAGCGCATCAGGCAACCTCCAAGTACAAACTAGATCACACAAATACACACTGAGGGGAGAACTGGATTCTGGGGATCAGCAGGATTGCCCAAGATGCAGACCAGAGGACTAGCTGTGGGGCTGAGACACATCTGTATTGAGGGGTGGGAGTCCTGGAAGATAGCTAGTGTGAGATGGTCTGTGAGGGAGAATATACTGACACCAGTCAGGCCTTCTCTATGTGTGTGTGGAAGAGTGATTGAAGTTTGTTATTTATATGATTTGGCACTGCCGAAGCTAGGGCTTAAACAACTGACTTGCCTTTTAATATTGAACAGTTACAATCAATATTATCTCATCCCCCTCCTTGACTTTTGTTACCTAATAAACATTTTGTGGTTTTTGCCTTTAAAAACGTCTGGTGCCAATTATTAGGAGTTCTGACAGGATATCTGAGAGTGTTACTGAGTGTTACTGAGGGAAAAGTAAACCAGGAGAAATTTACAGTGGTTGTCCTTCCAAGTAATGGGGTACCTCACACCCAGTTCTCCCAGATAAGAGTTCACACACTTAACCACTACACCAAACTCACACAATATTTCTGAGCACGTTTCTGGTTTGAAAGTATATTGCGGAGACTTGTGACCCTTTTGGAAATTTTCAAAAAACTTCACCAAATTTTGTGACATTATGGAAGTCGACTGCCTGTCACAGAGGATTCCAAATTTATACGGAGCAGAAGTTGAAGAAATTTCCATTGTGTGTCTTCGTTCTTCCACAAGACAGAAGAAGAAGAAGATATTGGATTTATATCCCACCCTATACTCTGAATCTCAGAGCAGCTTTAAAAAGGTAATGGTAGTTCCCAGTGCAAGAACCAGTTGCATCACCCCAGATTACATCTTCTTCCTTCATCTTCTTCCCCACAACAGAGACCCTGTGAGGTAGGTGGGGCTGAGAGAGCTCTTACAGCAGCTGTCCTTTCAAGGACCACCTCTGCCAGGGCTATGGCTGACCCAAGGCCATTCCAGCAGCTGCAAGTGGAGGACTGGGGAATCAAACCCACTTCTCCCAGATAAAAGAGCTCTGGCTGACCCAGGGCCATTCCAGCAGATGCAAGTGGAGGAGTGGGGAATCAAACCCAGTTCTCCCAGATAAGAGAGCTCTGGCTGACCCAAGGCCATTCCAGCAGCTGCAAGTGGAGGAGTGAGGAATCAAACCCAGTTCTCCCAGATAAGAGAGCTCTGGCTGACCCAAGGCCATTCCAGCAGCTGCAAGTGGAGAAGTGGGGAATCAAACCCGGTTCTCCCAGATAAAAGAGCTCTGGCTGACCCAGGGCCATTCCAGCAGATGCAAGTGGAGGAGTGGGGAATCAAACCCAGTTCTCCCAGATAAGAGAGCTCTGGCTGACCCAAGGCCATTCCAGCAGCTGCAAGTGGAGGACTGGGGAATCAAACCCGCTTCTCCCAGATAAGAGTCCGCGCACTTAACCACTACACCAAACTGGCTCTCTCTTGCTATTAAGAAGGCTACTTGAAGAGGATTCCTCTTTTGTAACCAAAAGTGCCCCTGTCTTTGCACCAGTAGGGCTTGTTTCAGTAGCTTTTGTTTCAGTATGTAATTGACATTTTGCTGCTGTCAAGTCTACTTACATTTATTAAGCTCATAAAGTTGTTGAATTGCAAAGTTTATTATTATTCCATCGAACCCTTCATAGCTGTTTGGTCGTGTTGCTTATATTCCTGTGTGATTTCTCTTGCACAACTCGGCGACTGGAGACTCCGGCAGCCTCAGTAAAGTGTCGATTAAGACGGAAGATTGTAAGCTACAAAGGAATCTGGCGTCTTTCTTAAAATGTCCGTGCATAATGTGCTGAAAGTGCAAAAAAAAACCTTTCACCCCGTCTACCAATGTGCTCAGTGCTGCAGCGTCTCTCTTTTTTGTTAATTTTGGCCTCAATATCTTTTCAGGGATAATTGGGGCCCCAATTGAACCTTCTTTCCCACCCACTTTCTTTCGCCTTTGATCTTCCAATTAATTCTGTCTCACTAATTTGCCTGCGGAAGATTCAGGCTCCTTCGCTGCCAGAAAGTAGTAGCAGCTTAGCTCGGCCGAAAGCCGACGGAAGGTAGGAAAAGAATGATTGAAATATGTTCTCTTCTAGTGTTCTGCTATGGTTTAGGCTTGCTTTGGAACTGGTGGCTGCCAGGTTTACAGGCTGTGTATTCAAACTGCACACCTGAAGTCACAGGAAATGAACTGCCCCTGAGAGCAATGCTTATTAAGCACAGATCTGAAGCATCCGGATTAACCAGAGGAGTTCCCCATGGCATCTTCAAGCACTTCCCTAACAGGAAGAATAAAAAGATAATGGTAGTCCCCCCGTGTAAGCACCCAGTCATCACCGACTCAAGAAGAAGAAGAAGATACTGGATTTATATCCCGCCCTTCACTCCGAAGAGTCTCAGAGCGGCTCACGATCTCCTTTCCCTGCCTCCCCCACAACAGACACCCTGTGAGGTAGATGAAGATATTGGATTTATATCCCGCCCTCCACTCTGAAGAGTCTCAGAGCGGCTCACAATCTCCTTTCCCTTCCTCCCCCACAACAGACACTCTGTGAGGTAGATGAAGATATTGGATTCATATCCCGCCCTCCACTCCGAAGAGTCTCAGAGCGGCTCACAATCTCCTTTCCCTTCCTCCCCCACAACAGGCACCCTGTGAGGTAGATGAAGATATTGGATTTATATCCCGCCCTCCACTCCGAAGAGTCTCAGAGCGGCTCACAATCTCCTTTCCCTTCCTCCCCCACAACAGACACTCTGTGAGGTAGATGAAGATATTGGATTCATATCCCGCCCTCCACTCTGAAGAGTCTCAGAGCGGCTCACAATCTCCTTTCCCTTCCTCCCCCACAACAGGCACCCTGTGAGGTAGATGAAGATATTGGATTTATATCCCGCCCTCCACTCCGAAGAGTCTCAGAGCGGCTCACAATCTCCTTTATCTTCCTCCCCCACAACACACACCCTGTGAGGTAGATGAAGATATTGGATTTATATCCAGCCCTCCACTCCGAAGAGTCTCAGAGCGGCTTACAATCTCCATTACCTTCCTCCCCCACAACAGACACCCTGTGAGGTAGATGAAGATATTGGATTTATATCCCACCCTCCACTCCGAAGAGACTCAGAGCGGCCTACAATCTCCTTTCCCTTCCTCCCCCACAACAGACACCCTGTGAGGTAGATGAAGATACTGGATTTATATCCCACCCTCCACTCCGAAGAGTCTCAGAGTGGCTCACAATCTCCTTTCCCTTCCTCCCCCACAACAGACATCCTGTGAGGTAGATGAAGGTATTGGATTTATATCCCGCCCTCCACTCCGAAGAGTCTCAGAGCGGCTCACAATCTCCTTTCCCTTCCTCCCCCACAACAGACACCCTGTGAGGTAGATGAAGATATTGGATTTGTATCCCGCCCTCCACTCCGAAAAGTCTCAGAGCGGCTCACAATCTCCTTTCCCTTCCTCCCCCACAACAGACACCCTGTGAGGTAGATGAAGGTATTGGATTTATATCCCGCCCTCCACTCCGAAGAGTCTCAGAGCGGCTCACAATCTCCTTTCCCTTCCTCCCCCACAACAGACACCCTGTGAGGTAGATGAAGATATTGGATTTGTATCCCGCCCTCCACTCCGAAGAGTCTCAGAGCGGCTCACAATCTCCTTTCCCTTCCTCCCCCACAACAGACACCCTGTGAGGTAGATGAAGATATTGGATTTGTATCCCGCCCTCCACTCTGAAGAGTCTCAGAGCGGCTCACAATCTCCTTTCCCTTCCTCCCCCACAACAGACACCCTGTGAGGTAGATGAAGATATTGGATTTATATCCCGCCCTCCACTCCGAAGAGTCTCAGAGCGGCTCACACTATCCTTCCCCCCCCCCCACCCACAACAGACACCCTGTGAGGTAGATGAAGATTTTGGATTTATATCCCGCCCTCCACTCTGAAGAGTCTCAGAGGGGCTCACAATCTCCTTTCCCTGCCTCCCCCACAACAGACACCCTGTGAGGTAGATGAAGATATTGGATTTATATCCCGCCCTCCACTCCGAAGAGTCTCAGAGCGGCTCACGATCTCCTTTCCCTTCCTCCCCCACAACAGACACCCTGTGAGGTAGATGAAGATATTGGATTTATATCCCGCCCTCCACTCCGAAGAGTCTCAGAGCGGCTCACAATCTCCTTTCCCTTCCTCCCCCACAACAGACACCCTGTGAGGTAGATGAAGATATTGGATTTGTATCCCGCCCTCCACTTCGAAGAGTCTCAGAGCGGCTCACAATCTCCTTTCCCTTCCTCCCCCACAACAGACACCCTGTGAGGTAGATGAAGATATTGGATTTATATCCCGCCCTCCACTCCGAAGAGTCTCAGAGCAGCTCACACTATCCTTTCCCCCCCCCCCACAACAGACACCCTGTGAGGTAGATGAAGATTTTGGATTTATATCCCGCCCTCCACTCTGAAGAGTCTCAGAGGGGCTCACAATCTCCTTTCCCTGCCTCCCCCACAACAGACACCCTGTGAGGTAGATGAAGATATTGGATTTATATCCCGCCCTCCACTCTGAAGAGTCTCAGAGGGGCTCACAATCTCCTTTCCCTTCCTCCCCCACAACAGACACCCTGTGAGGTAGATGAAGATATTGGATTTATATCCCGCCCTCCACTCCGAAGAGTCTCAGAGCGGCTCACGATCTCCTTTCCCTTCCTCCCCCACAACAGACACCCTGTGAGGTAGATGAAGATATTGGATTTATATCCCGCCCTCCACTCTGAAGAGTCTCAGAGGGGCTCACAATCTCCTTTCCCTGCCTCCCCCACAACAGACACCCTGTGAGGTGGGTGGGGCTGGAGAGGGCTCTCACAGCAGCTGCCCTTTCAAGGACAACCTCTGCCAGACCTCTGGCTGACCCAAGGCCATGCTAGCAGGTGCAAGTGGAGGAGTGGGGAATCAAACCCTGTTCTCCCAGATAAGAGAGCTCTGGCTGACCCAAGGCCATTCCAGCAGGTGCAAGTGGAGGAGTGGAGAACCAAACCCGGTTCTCCCAGATAAGAGAGCTCTGGCTGACCCAAGGCCATTCCAGCAGGTGCAAGTGGAGGAGTGGGGAATCAAACCCGGTTCTGCCAGATAAGAGTCCGTGCACTTAACCACTACACCAAACTGACTCTCCTCACGACCTCACATCACAACCTTTTCCTGGCAGATTCCCCAGTCACCTACACTCCCCCCCCCCCCCCCAGCGAGCTGGTTACTCATTTTACCGATGGAAGGATGGAAGGCTGAGTCAACCTTCAGTAGGCTACCCAGCACTGGCACACGGGTGCCAACAAAAGGCCGGCCCTGCAAACAAGGCACTGCCCCTGCCCCATGGCCCGCCCCTTCCTTCCATGGTGAGCCTGGCAGTGCGGTACGCCTCCCGCGTCTGAGAGTGTGCACGCCTGTTGCTGGGCCACTACTGTTCCACCTCCTGGCTTAGGGCTGCCAATCCCCAGCTGAATGGTCTTCTTTATGATATTATGAGTGCTGTGCATAATATGGCTGTGTGATGACACATTTTTGTATAAATTATGTGATCTGACATTCTGTGTACGGAATATTTTGTATGTTGTATCTGCTGTGAATATAGTTTGCGGTGTCTGTGTCTTGTAGCATGTTGCGTTAGAAATATGTTACTTTACCTTTAAGAGGTTTGTGTAATGAGATGCTTGCCTTTTTAAACATGTTAGTTGCACCATTGGGGTGCGCAAGAAGCCTCATACGGAGCTGTAGCCGGTATGAAATTGCTTTTTAAAAAAATTATGTAAAAAATCTATGTAATTGAATGGGGAGGGATGGTGGCTCAGTGGTAGAGCATCTGCTTGGGAAGCAGAAGGTCCCAGGTTCAATCCCTGGCATTTCCAAAAAAGGGTCCAGGCAAATAGGTGTGAAAAACCGCAGCTTGAGACCCTGGAGAGCCGCTGCCAGTCTGAGTAGACAAGACTGACTTGGATGGACCAAGGGTCTGATTCAGTAGAAGGCAGCTTCATATGTTCAATATGTAAGTATTATATTTTTTCACTGGAAGAGTGTTGGTGGTGTCTGAATGTCCTTCTGATATTTTTGTATAATATTTTCTTTTGTTAGTGGTCCCAGGTCTGATGAAGACAGGAAAGAAACAAGGACTTCATCGATTGCCTTGTCAACACACTACTTTGGGACTTGAATGTACATGTTTTGGACATTTGGACTGGTTTCTATATACTGCTTAGTAAAAGCTTGTATTATTTGTTGTGTTATCCATTATAGTGACCTCTCTTGGATTGTATTCTAATCCCCAGGTGGGGGCAGGGGATCCCCAGGTTTGGAGGCCCTTCCCCTGCTTCAGGGTCATCAGAAAGTGTGGGGCAGGGGAGGAAAATGTCTGTGGGAACTCTCTTATTCCCTATGGAGACTTATTCCCATAGGAGATAATGGAGAATTGATCTGCGGGTATCTGAGGCTCAAGGGGGGGGGGGCTGTTTTTTGAGGAAGAGGCACCAAATTTTCAGAATAGCATCCAGCACCTCTACTCAAAATACCCTCCAAGTTTCAAAAAGATTGGACCAGGGGGTCCAATTCTATGAGCCCCCAAAGAAAGTGCCCCTATCTTTCATTATTTTTCATGGAGGGAAGGCATTTAAAAGGTATGTAGTCCCTTTAAATGTGATGGCCAGAACTCCCTTTGGAGTTCAATGATGCTTGTCACAGCCTTGATCTTGACTCCACCCCTAATGTCTCCTGCTGGCTCCACCTCAAAGTCTTCTGGCTCCACCCCCAAAGTCCACAGATATTCGAATTGGCCTTGGCAACCCTATCCTGGCTTCCAGAAGCTTCTGGAAGCTGGGAGACAGAGTGAGGGTGACCCAATGGCAGAGTGCTCTGAGGCGCAGGAGCTGTGCCATGCCACCAGGCTCACATATTTCCCTCACCACGGAGGCGAGGATGGGAGGGAGTGCTGAAACCGATGTCCTCTCCTGCCCGACGGCTGTCTAGTGGACATGCAGCTACCCGAGCTTGGTCTACAATACTCCAGCTGACCACTTTGCACCACCTTATAACCAGAGAGGATTGTGAGGCACTCCAAAGGGATCTGTTGAGGCTGGGTGAGTGGGCGTCAACGTGGCAGATGCGGTTCAATGTGGCCAAGTGCAAAGTAATGCACATTGGGGCCAAGAATCCCAGCTACCAATACAAGTTGATGGGGTGTGAACTGGCAGAGACTGACCAAGAGAGAGATCTTGGGGTCATGGTAGATAACTCACTAAAAATGTCAAGACAGTGTGCGTTTGCAATAAAAAAGGCCAACGCCATGCTGGGAATTATTAGGAAGAGAATTGAAAACAAATCAGCCAGTATCATAATGCCCCTGTATAAATCGATGGTGCGGTCTCATTTGGAATACTGTGTACAATTCTGGTCACCACACTTCAAAAAGGATATTATAGCATTGGAGAAAGTCCAGAAAAGGGCAACTAGAATGATTAAAGGTTTGGAACACTTTCCCTATGAAGAAAGGTTAAAACGCTTGGGGCGCTTTAGCTTGGAGAAACGTCGACTGCGGGGTGACATGATAGAGGTTTACAAGATTATGCATGGGATGGAGAGGGTAGTGAGAGAAGTACTTTTCTCCCTTTCTCACAATACAAGAACATGTGAGCATTCAATGAAATTGCTGAGCAGTCGGGTTAAAACAGATAAAAGGAAGTACTTCTTCCCCCAAAGGGTGATTAACATGTGGAATTCCCTGCCACAGGAGGTGGTGGCGGATACAAGCATAGCCAGCTTCAAGAGGAGACTGGATAAAAGTATGGAGCAGAGGTCCATTAGTGGCTATTAGCCACAGTATACATATAGGCCACTGTGTTACACAAATTGTTGGACTGCAGGGGCCACTGGCCTGATCCAACATGGCTTCTCTTATGTTCTTATGTGACACAGAGTGTTGGACTGGATGGGCCATTGGCCTGATCCAACATGGCTTCTCTTATGTTCTTATGTGACACAGAGTGTTGGACTGGAGGGGCCACTTGCCTGATCCAACATGGCTTCTCTTATGTTCTTATGTGACACAGAGTGTTGGACTGGAGGGGCCACGGGCCTGATCCAACATGGCTTCTCTTATGTTCTTCTGTGACACAGAGTGTTGGACTGGAGGGGCCACTTGCCTGATCCAACATGGCTTCTCTTATGTTCTTATGTGACACAGAGTGTTGGACTGGATGGGCCATTGGCCTGATCCAACAGGGCTTCTCTTATGTGACACAGAGTGTTGGATTGGAGGGGCCATTGGCCTGATCCAACAGGGCTTCTCTTATGTTCTTATGTGACACAGAGTGTTGGACTGGAGGGGCCACTGGCCTGATCCAACAGGGCTTCTCTTATGTTCTTCTATGAAACAGAGTGTTGGACTGGAGGGGCCACTTGCCTGATCCAACATGGCTTCTCTTATGTTCTTATGTGACACAGAGTGTTGGACTGGAGGGGCCACTTGCCTGATCCAACATGGCTTCTCTTATGTTCTTTTGTGACACAGAGTGTTGGACTGGAGGGGCCACGGGCCTGATCCAACATGGCTTCTCTTATGTTCTTCTGTGACACAGAGTGTTGGACTGGAGGGGCCACGGGCCTGATCCAACATGGCTTCTCTTATGTTCTTCTGTGACACAGAGTGTTGGACTGGAGGGGCCACTGGCCTGATCCAACATGGCTTCTCTTATGTTCTTCTGTGACACAGAGTGTTGGACTGGAGGGGCCATTGGCCTGATCCAACATGGCTTCTCTTATGTTCTTCTGTGACACAGAGTGTTGGACTGGAGGGGCCACTTGCCTGATCCAACATGGCTTCTCTTATGTTCTTCTGTGACACAGAGTGTTGGACTGGAGGGGCCACGGGCCTGATCCAACATGGCTTCTCTTATGTTCTTCTGTGACACAGAGTGTTGGACTGGAGGGGCCACGGGCCTGATCCAACATGGCTTCTCTTATGTTCTTCTGTGACACAGAGTGTTGGACTGGATGGGCCACGGGCCTGATCCAACATGGCTTCTCTTATGTTCTTCTGTGACACAGAGTGTTGGACTGGAGGGGCCATTGGCCTGATCCAACATGGCTTCTCTTATGTTCTTATGTGACACAGAGTGTTGGACTGGATGGGCCACTGGCCTGATCCAACATGGCTTCTCTTATGTTCTTATGTGACACAGAGTGTTGGACTGGAGGGGCCACGGGCCTGATCCAACATGGCTTCTCTTATGTTCTTCTGTGACACAGAGTGTTGGACTGGAGGGGCCATTGGCCTGATCCAACATGGCTTCTCTTATGTTCTTATGTGACACAGAGTGTTGGACTGGAGGGGCCACGGGCCTGATCCAACATGGCTTCTCTTATGTTCTTATAACAGGAAGAATCGCTAGATTTAACCACCCTACTCTCTGGGTCACTCTGGGCCTGTCAGTTTGAGGGGGATAATAAGAGGAAGGGTAGGTGAGGGGCTTTGCCTTGAGTCCTTTGGAGGCCGGGCAGAAGCTGAGAGGGCTGGACAGACCGGGCTACACCAGGCCTCGCCGTTCCCCGGGGGGAGGCCGAGAACCGCAGGTTGTTCCGTATGATGTCATACTGCCCGCCTGCTGATTGGACAGCTTGCAGTTTGTGATGTCAAGCGGAGAGGGAGGGAGGGAGATGGGAAGCGGCCCCTGCTGCCCCCAAGAGAATGTGGAGGCTGTTCTTCCATTTCCTGACCCTGATCACGATCCGGCCGGCCCACGCCGTTGAGAGCAACTGCAAGTGAGTAGGAGTCCTCCCAGGGGAGGGTTGTGTCCCCCAGACCAGCCACTTGCTCACTGTGAAGGGGGCTGAGGTTGGTGAGCAGAATTATGCCCCATGATGAGACGGAGGAAGGGGCAGGTCCTGGGTGGGGGGAGCGCTGGGCTGCAGGCCTGGCTCCTAGCTTGGGGCCAGACTTGGAAGCTAGGCTACCGCACGGCTCCCCAGCTGCCTGAGATGAGCCCAGGGGTCCCCGAGCAGCCTCCCAAAGGCCTGAAGAATGGGGAGGGAGACCCACTAGGTCTGGTGACCTTAGGGTTGCCAGGTCCAATTCAAGAAATATCTGGGGACTTTGGCAGACTGTAATTCAACTTTGTCACCTTGAATCTTTAGCAGTTGATTATATGACATCGCTCTTTCTTCCTCAGATTCAGCTGTTATTTTTATTACTTCTGCTGGCACTATCCAGAGCGGCTTTCTCTCATCACCATATTTCTTATATTTTATCGAAGTGTTTAATAAGCTATTTCTAATATAGTGGTGAGAAAAAAGACCGTTCATCTTATTTTTCCCATAGTACAAATAAGCGTGCCAGCCGAATTTATTCCCGTGAGCCTCTAACCATAAAAGCTTTTTATCCAACAGCATTATCCAGTCTTTAATCCATGTCAAGCAAACTGCATCATGATACAATCTTAAATCGGGAAGCTGAAAACCTCCTCTCTCCTTAGCATCCGTTAAGATTTCCATCTTAATCCTTGGTTTCTTCCCGGCCCATACAAAGTCAGAAATCTTCCTTTGCCATTTATTGAATTGTTTGCTATCTTTCACAATTGGAATAGTTTGGAACAAATACATTATTCTTGGCAAAATATTCATCTTAATTGCAGCAATCCTGCCCAGCAAGGACAAATTAAGTCTGTTCCATTTCATCAAGTCTTTGTCCATCTTGCACCATAGCTTTTCATAATTATTTTTAAACAGGTCAATGTTCTTCATTGTTATTTCCAAGCCCAGATATTTAACTTTAGAAGTAACTTCACATCCTGTCAAAGTCTGCAATTCTTTGCAATGTTCTAAAGTTCCAGTCATTATAGGGTTAACACTGTGCCTGATTCCCTGTTTTCTGCATGACCTGAGAAGAAGATACTGACTGCTGTCAATCAAGGTCTAGAAGCGGGAAAACCCATTTTGTCTGTTTGGGCAGTTAGTTAGGTGACTTCCTTTGTTCAGGCAGAGAGGTCAAGAAGAAGGAGGAAGTGGTCTTCCATTAAGCACATAAGAGAAGCCATGTTGGATCAGACCAATGGCCCATCCACTTAGGGTTGCCAAGTCCAATTCAAGAAATATCTGGAGACTTTAGGGGCGGAGCCAGGAGACTTTAAGGTGGAGCCAGGAGACTTTGGGGGTGGAGCCAGGAGACATTGGGGGTGGAGCCAGGAACAAGGGTGTGACAAGCGTAATTGAACTCCAAGGGAGTTCTGGCCCTCACATTTAAAGGGACAGCACACCTTTTTAAATGCCTTTCTTCCATAGGAAATAATGAAGGATAGGGGCACTTTCTTTAGGGGCTCATAGAATTGGACCCCCTGGTCCAATCGTTTTGAAACTTGGGGGGTATTTTGGGGAGAGGCACTAGATGCTACACTAAAACTTTGGTGCCTCTACCTCAAAACATAGCCCCCCCCCCAGAGCTCCCAATACCCGTGGATCAATTCCCCCATTATTCCCTATAGGAATCATTCTCCATAGGGAATAATAGTGCCCAGTAGGCATTTCCCTCCCCCCCCCATGTTTTCTAAAGGGGGGAGGGCCTCCAAACCAGGGAATCCCCTGCCCCCTCCCTCTCTCTCGCACACAAATATACTTACTGGGTCTTGTTCCTGCAGAACTTTACTTGATCTGAAAACGAAAGCAAAACAAAGGGAGGGGCCGTTCTCCGATGCCCGTCCTGTTTCCTGTTTCCTGCTTCCTGCTCAGCCTTAAAGGCACATATTTTAAAAATGGACCTGCAGGAGCTATAAAACTGAATGGAGATTGTGGGGGGGGGGCTTCCCCCGCCTGCCAGCTGGCTGGGGGCGGGGAGAAGCCTGTAAAAATGGGGGATCCCCCGCTGGGACCTGGGGATTGGGAAGCCTACATCCAGTCCAACAGTCTGCATCACACAGTGACAAAAAAAAAAACCCCAAGTGCCATCAGAAGGTTTACAAGTGGGTCTAGGAGCCCATCCTCCCCCCCACCCCCCAAAAGCACCAAGAATATAGAGCATCACTGCCTCAGACATTTCCAAAAATATACTGTGGCTAATAGCCACTGATGGACCTCTGCTCCATATTTTTATCCAATCCCTTCTTGAAGCTGTCTGTGGAATTCACCTCCTGTGGCAGTGAATTCCACATGTTAATCACCCTTTGGGTGAAGAAGTACTTCCTTTTATCCGTTCTAACCCGACTGCTCAGCACTTTCATCGAATGCCCACGAGTTCTTGTATTGTGAGAAAGGGAGAAAAGGACTTCTTTCTCTACTTTCTCCATCCCATGCATAATCTTGTAAACTTCTATCATGTCACCCCGCAGTCGACGTTTCTCCAAGCTAAGAGCCCCAAGCGTTTCAACCTTTCTTCATAGAGAAAGTGTTCCAAACCTTTAATCATTCTAGTTGCCCTATTCTGCACTTTTCCCAGTGCTATTTTATGAGGTGTGGTGACCAAAATTGTACACAAAATTGTAAGCATGTGGTTCTAAATGTGTTGGCATGTAGTCCTTAGAGTTGGTTGTTTTATCTCCCAGTACCCTTTCCCTGTAGAAATAAATATGTGCTTGCTTTTTCATGTTAAAAGTCTCTCAATTATTATTTGATCCAGTGACCCATCGCACTGAGACAAAGAAATAGAATTCCCAACGGAATTCGCTAGCAGGGAGGACTGACTGCGCTTCCTGTTTGCAGTGTTGTCTGCGGTCAACGCCCCTTGGCCCCCAGCCATGGCCACTCATCGCGGGTGGGGGGAGACGCAGACACGTTGCCAGGAGCGTGGCCCTGGATGGTCAGTATCCGAAGGCCTGTCGAGTCCGGCTACCAACATACATGTGGCGCGTCCCTCATCAGCAGTAAATGGATCCTCACTGCGGCCCACTGCTTTAAACAAAGGAGGTAAGACAAGAGGGGCCTTCCCAGCACTGGTGGGGCAGCCCGGGGAATTGGGGCACTGCCTTCAGTTTGGGAGAAGGGGTGGGTCGGAAGGGATCCTGCTTGGGTTGCCAAGTCCAATTCAAGAAATATCTGGGGACTTTGGGGGCGGAGCCAGGAGACATTGGGGGTGGAGCCAAGATCAAGGCTGTGACAAGCGTAATTGAACTCCAAAGGGAGTTCTGGCCATCACATTTAAAGTGACGGCACACCTTTTCAATTCCTTCCTTCCATAGGAAATAATGAAGGATAGGGGCACCTTCTTTGGGGGCTCATAGAATTGGACCCCCTGGTCCAATCTTTTTGAAACTTGAGGGGTATTTTGGGGAGATGCACTAGATACTATACTGAAAATTGGTGGCTCTACCCCCCAAAACAGCCCCCCCAGAGCCCCAGATACCCGCGGATCAATTCTCCATGATTTTCTATGGGAATAAATCTCCATAGGGAATAACAGAGTTCCCAGCAGACATTTCCCTCCCCTCCCCCCGCTTTCTGACGACCCTGAAGCGGGGGGAGGGCCTCCAAACCGGGGGATCCCCTGCCCTCACCTGGGGATTGGCAACCCTAGATCCTGCAGAACAGTGCCCCCCAACCTTTTTGGCACCAGGGACCGGTTTTGTGGAAGACAATTTTTCCATGGACTGGGGGGGGGGCAGTGCTGGGGTTTTTGCCACCCCATCCCTGTCTTTAAATAGGGGGGGGGGGGAGATGTGGCAGAAGGCCAATCTGCCTCCATCTCCCATTTAAAGACCCCCGCCGATCAGCTGAGGGACTTCAGTGGGGTATAATGCTAGGAGTCCACCCTCCAAAGTAGCCATCTCTTTCACCTGGAAATCAGTTGTATAGCAGGAGAGCTCCAGCCACCACCTGGAGGTTGGCAACCCCAAAGGGATGGCACCAGAGTCCCCCCCAACCTTTTTGATCCTGTGGACAGATTTGGAATTCTGACCCAGGATGGTGGGCACAGCCCCAAAATGGCTGCCACAGGAGGTACAGCCAGCAACAAAATGGCTGCCCCAGGAGGCGAAGCCAGCCACGAGATGCCTAGGAGTGAGGTCATGCTTCACTCCAAAATTAACTCTTCGACATTTCAAACAGAAGCTCCTTTTAACAGAATGCCGCGTCAAGTGAACAGATGGTTTTAAAAAATATTTCTGAGCCTGCTTTGGCGAGGAGGGCAGGACATAACTTAAAAATTATTATTATTATTATTATTTCCTTGCATTTTCTCAGCCTACTTTGAGTCATGCAGTTATGATTTATTTCATTTCATTTATTTCATTTTATGAACTTATATTCCGCCTTTTCCCATGAACAGGCTCAGGGTGGATAACAACATCGGTTAAAACAATTCAAACGGACACACTAAAGCCATAACAATACAATAAAACCAATAAAACTTTGGCTGTGGGAGCTACTGCTGAGGGAATCTGCTCAGCCAATCAGAAGCAGCTGTGGGAGCTGCTGCTGCTGCTGAAAAGAATTTGCTCAGCCAATCAGAAGCCCTCCGGGGCAAAAATCCTGATTGGTGTTGCCCACTTTCTGAAAAACTCCCATCACGCACCAGGAAAGCGGTTGGCAGCACCATTGTGCCAATGAGCGTTGTGTTGGGGGCCCCTGTATCAGAAGAAGGATGCCTTGCCTCAACGTGGCACTCCCCCCACAGTCCGCAGCAAAGACCCCCAGAAGTCTCTTCCTAGCCACCTGGTCCAACCACCTCCCTTCTTGGCTCTAGGTCTCTTGAGAATTGGGAACTGGCCTTTGGTGTCACGAAGCTCTCTCACCCTGGTCCCGATGCCCAGATGCGCTTCCCCAAGAGACTGGTGGAGCACCAGGACTACCAGCCGGAAACGGAAACCAACGACATCGCCCTGGTGGAGCTTGACGAGCCCGTCCAGTGCAACGACTACATCCAGCCCGCCTGCCTGCCGGACGGCACCATGGACGTGTCTGAGATGAACCATTGCTACATCAGCGGCTGGGGCTACATCCAAGAGAAAGGTGAGAGCCCTCCCAGGGCCGGTCAAGGTATTTTGCAGGTGCCTCTTCTTGGCTTCTCATCTACAAGACGGTGTGGAGTTGGCTTGTCGTCAACAACAGGGGTGGCCAACGGTAGCGCTCCAGATGCTTTTTGCCTACATCTCCCATCAGCCCCAGCCAGCATGGCCAATGGCTGGGGCTGATGGGAGTTGTAGGCAAAAACATCTGGAGAGCTACCGTTGGCCACCCCTGGTCTACAAGATGGTGTGGAGTTGTTTTCTATGGCCCCAGAAGGCAGGACCAGAACCAATGGGTTGAAATGTATAGTATAGTGCAGGGGTGGCCAACGGTAGCTCTCCAGATGTTTTTTTTGCCTACAACTCCCATCAGCCCCAGCCAGCATGGCCAATGGCTGTGGCTGATGGGAGTTGTAGGCAAAAAAATCAGGAGAGCTACTGTTGGCCACCCCTGATATAGTGGGTTCAACGAAATAAGGAGGTGAGGTGGAAGTGATCGTGGCTCTTTATTAGGTACAGCATAGTATAGGGCTGCACTCAAAGACTGAAGAGCTGGGTCAAAGAGGCCAACTATATGCAACTCAGAGTTCCCGCGCAAGAACATTATTGGGTCATAGCAGGGGGCCCGTGATTGGAGCAGAGCAGCAGGGATTTGGATCCTGCTGCCCGTTGTTCCCAAGTCCCCAAGCTCCGTTCTAATGGCTCCAACGAGCCAAGCAGGAACACCCATACAGGTCTTCACTAGAGTCCCCATACACAACAAAATGAAATCAGAAGAGTTTCCAGCTCAACATTAGGAAGAGCTTCCTGACCGTTAGAGCGGTTCCTCAGTGGAACAGGCTTCCTCCTGGGAAGGTGGTGGGCTCTCCTTCCTTGGAGGTTTTTCAACAGAGGCTGGATGGCCCTCTGACAGCAATGAGGATCCTGTGAATTTAGGGGGAGGGGTTTGTGAGTTTAGACGGGTTCCTCAGTGGAACAGGCTTCCTCCTGGGGAGGTGGTGGGCTCTCCTTCCTTGGAGGTTTTTCAACAGAGGTTGGATGGCCATCTGACAGCGATGGAGATCCTGTGAATTTTTTTTGTTGTTCCGTCACACAGTCGAGTCCAACTCTTTGCGACCCCATGGACAAAGTCACACCAGGCCCTCCTGTCTTCCACCATCCTCTGAATTTATGGGGTGGTATTTGTGAGTTTCCTGCATTGCACAGGGGGTTGGACTAGATGACCCTGGAGGTCCCTTCCAGCTCTATGATTCTATGAGTCTACTCACCTGGGCACCCATCCTCAGGTCCATGCAGCAGAGACAAACTGGCTCAAAACATCAGCTGTTGATTTGCAAGGAGACAACTCCAGCAACCAGCATCTTCCGCTAACGTACACAACTGGAAGCTGAAACAAGAGCCCACCCCATAGGACCAGACTCAATCACACACATATAGAAGTGGTGGTGGTGGTGGGGAAGTGGACTGTTCACTTACATATATACAGTAATACACCACACTGTCTGGGGAGGGGAAACATCTGCCCCCACCCCCAAACAGAGCAACAAGCTCTCACCTGCCTGCTATCTATCTATCTATTAGATTGGTGGGCCTCCCCCTATGCCCTCACAGCCCGCTGCACCCCTGAATTGTGGTGCTGTATTGTGACATTACTTTTGTGCTATACTATCTTGCTTCATATCATCTTGCTGAAATAACCTGTTGCACTTTACCGAACGTTGAAGCTGATTTTATTATGATTTTACTGTGATTTTTATCTCAAATTGTTGTACTCTGCTCTGAGCCCCCCAAAAGGGGGAAGGGGCGGAAAAGAAATAAACACATAATGGTAACAATAATAATAATAAATAATATGAGCTGAGTTCAGATTCCAAAGGGATCCTGATCCCTGGGGAGAATAAGGTGCTCGAATAAGGCAACCACTCTGAGTTGGGAGATCCCTGAAGATTTGGGGGTGGAGCCTGGGAGGGTGGGGTTTGGTGAGGGGAGCGACCTCAACCAGGTATAAGGCCATAGAGTCCATCCTCCAAAGGAGCCTTTTGCTTCTGGAGACCTGGTTTCTGTTGTCTAGAGATCAACTGTAATCTTGGGGATTCTCTCCCCCACCCCTCCCCCCAGAGGTTGAAAGCTAGTTTGATGTAGTGGTTAAGTGTATGGATTGTCATCTGGAAGAATCAGGTTTGATTTCCCACCCCTCCACTTGCAGCTGCTGGAATGGCCTTGGCTTAGCCATAGCTCTCGCAGAGATATCCTTGAAAGGGCCACTTCTGTCAGAGCTTTCTCTGTCCCACCCACTTCACAGGGTGTCTGTTGTTGGGGAGGAAGATTGTGAGCTGCTCTGAGACTCTTCTTCTTCTTCTTGATGAGCAAAACTACAAGAGCACAGCTAGGCTGAGTAAAACTGGAGGAAACCGTGCTATAATAAAGACAATAAAGACAAGGCTTACAAGCACCAAAACTTTTCTGAGTGAACTATTCTCTAATGTGACATAATCATGCAAAATGTTACAGTGAGCACAATATATCGTACTGAGGTATAATAGTAAACTATTGATAGCAAGTCCATCATAAGAGAAAGTCCGTCACGAGGGTCCAAAATACCAAGTCCGAAAAAGGCTTCATTGCAGAAATATCTTGTCCCATGCAGCAATCTCAAAGTACAACACACCCCCTAGGCGAAATTTGCCTGTTTCGATAATAATTCTTCCTCAGGCGACTATTCTCCTGGAGCCAAAGCTCACTATTTTAGGCATGCATTCAGGAGCAGCTTTCACGGTTCTCCGTTTCGGTGGTTATAAGCTTTGCCCTTTATTGTATTTATTATAGCACAGTTTCCTCCAGTTTTGCCCCCCCCCTCCCGAGGTTGGCAACCCTCCTAAAGAGGAAGCGCATTGAAGTAGTGCCACTTCCTTCTCTTTCCAGCTAAGAATCCATCTGACATCCTGCAGGAAGCCATGGTCAATCTCATTCCCCTGTCGCAGTGCAACGGCAGCCTCTGGTACAACGGCCACATACAAGCCAACAACCTGTGCGCCGGGTATGAGGAAGGCGGCACTGACGCTTGCCAGGTGGGTAAGTTGCACCCCCCCCCCCCCGCTCAACCCCACCCTGGAATTCTTACCCACCTGGGGCCATGTGACCAGGAAAAAATACCCAGCCAACGCCATGCTGGGTATTAGTAGGAAGGGAATTGAAAACAAATCAGCCAGTATCATAATGCCCCTGTATAAATCGATGGTGCGGTCTCATTTGGAATACTGTGAGCAATTCTGGTCATCGCACCTCAAAAAGGATATTATAGCATTGGAAAAAGTGCAGAAAAGGGCAACTAGAATGATTACAGGTTTGGAACACTTTCCCAATGAAGAAAGGTTAAAATGCTTGGGCCTCTTCAGCTTGGAGAAACGTCGGCTGCCACTGTGTGACACAGAGTGTTGAACTGGATGGGCCGTTGGTCTGATCCAACATGGCTTCTCTTAGGTTCTTATGTGACACAGAATGTTGGACTGGATGGCCCATTGGCCTGATCCAACATGGCTTCTCTTCTGTTCTTATGTGACACAGAGTGTTGGACTGAATGGGCCACTGGCCTGATCCAACATGGCTTCTCTTCTGTTCTTATGTGACACAGAGTGTTGGACTGGATGGGCCATTGGCCTGATCCAGCATGGCTTCTCTTCTGTTCTTATGTGACACAGAGTGTTGGACTGGAGGGGCCATTGGCCTGATCCAACATGGCTTCTCTTCTGTTCTTATGTGACACAGAGTGTTGGACTGAATGGACCACTGGCCTGATCCAACATGGCTTCTCTTCTGTTCTTATGTGACACAGAGTGTTGGACTGAATGGACCACTGGCCTGATCCAACATGGCTTCTCTTCTGTTCTTATGTGTCACAGAGTGTTGGACTGGAGGGGCCATTGGCTTGATCCAACATGGCTTCTCTTCTGTTCTTATGTGACACAGAGTGTTGGACTGGAGGGGCCATTGGCCTGATCCAACATGGCTTCTCTTCTGTTCTTATGTGACACAGAGTGTTGGACTGGATGGGCCATTGGCCTGATCCAACATGGCTTCTCTTCTGTTCTTATGTGACACAGAGTGTTGGACTGGAGGGGCCATTGGCCTGATCCAACATGGCTTCTCTTATGTTCTTATGTGACACAGAATGTTGGACTGGATGGGCCATTGGCCTGATCCAACATGGCTTCTCTTATGTTCTTATGTGACACAGAGTGTTGGACTGGATGGGCCATTGGCCTGATCCAACATGGCTTCTCTTCTGTTCTTATGTGACACAGAGTGTTGGACTGGATGGGCCATTGGCCTGATCCAACATGGCTTCTCTTCTGTTCTTATGTGACACAGAGTGTTGGACTGGAGGGGCCATTGGCCTGATCCAACATGGCTTCTCTTATGTTCTTATGTGACACAGAATGTTGGACTGGATGGGCCATTGGCCTGATCCAACATGGCTTCTCTTATGTTCTTATGTGACACAGAGTGTTGGACTGGATGGGCCATTGGCCTGATCCAACATGGCTTCTCTTCTGTTCTTATGTGACACAGAGTGTTGGACTGGAGGGGCCACTGGCCTGATCCAACAGGTCTTCTCTTATGTTCTTATGTGACACAGAGTGTTGGACTGGATGGGCTGTTGACCTGATCCAACATGGCTTTTCTTATGTTCTTATGTTCTTAAATTTGAAGTGGGGAGTGAGCAGGGCCCCAGAGTCCTGGCTGCCCTTCAGAAATGCTCCCCTAAAGCAAATTCTGTTTCCAGCAAAGGGACCAGCAGAGCCCAGCGGGGACACCCAGTGCCACAGCAAACCATCCGATGTCTGCCCTAACTAGGGGTGTCAGCTCTGGGTTGGGAAATACCTGGAGATTTTGGGGTGGAACTTGGGGAAGGCAGAGTTTGGGGAGGGAACTCACCAGGGTCTAATCCCACCCAGTCCCCCCTCCAAAGCAGCCATTTCCTCCAGGGGCAAAATTCAAAACTGCACCAGTTGAATTATAAGAACATAAGAGAAGCCATGTTGGATCAGGTCAATGGTCCATCCAGTCCAACACTCTGTGTCACACAGTGGCCAATATATATACACACACACACATACACACACTGTGGCTAATAGCCACTGATGGACCTCTGCTCCATATTTCTATCCAATCCCCTCGAAGCTGGCTATGCTTGTAGCCACCACCACCTCCTGTGGCAGTGAATTCCACATGTTAATCACCTTTGGGTGAAGAAGTACTTCCTTTTATCCGTTTAACCTGTCTGCTCAGCAATTTCATTGAATGCCCACGAGTTCTTGTATTGTGAGAAAGGGAGAAAAGGACCTCTATCATGTCACCCCGCAGTCGACCTTTCTCCAAGCTAAAGAGCCCCAAGCTCTTTACACATCAAGTGTGTAAATAAGCATTTATAAAACAATGCCTGCAGCAAAACATTAGAACGCACCCCCTCTCATCGCTCCCCCAGTCCGTTTTCCTTGTCTAGGTCTTAGAGGTGTTGCCTTCTGCTGTTTTTTGCAGTGTGCAACTTCTCTTAGAGAGAACAAAGACCGTATTTCCTGGATTATTTACGGTTATTTACAAATCTCTGTGAACGTGTGCGTTGATCCATGAATGAAATCAGTGTACTGTGGCTCCAGTAAAAGCAACGCTGAGAGAAGGCTGAGGAAGGGTTACTCCTACTAAACCGTAAATAATCCAGGAAATACCGTCTTTGTTCTCTCTAAGAGAAGTTGTACAGAACGAGACGCCCCCAACTCCACCTGAGGCCTCTAAGACCTTGACAAGGAAAACGGACTGGGGGAGCGATGAGAGGTTGTGCGTTCGAATGTTTTGCCGCGGGCATTGTTTTATATTGCACTAAATGCTTATTTACATACTTTATGTGTGGGAGTAATAATTCAACTGGTACAGTTTTGAATTTTGCCATTGTTAATACACCGGTGCCTGTGTTATTATTTCCCCAGGGGAGCTGATCTCTGCCAGCTGGAGTTCAATTGTAAAAGCCCTCTGGGCTGAAATGCGTTTGGTCCTTTGGTTATTATATATGTGCAACCATTACAGAGATCTGGCATCTGCATACAAACCACTTACACTTGCTGTTGTATGCTCTGCTCTGCGCTTTCATTTGCATTTGATGTAGGTTCTTTTCAAGCTTAAGTTTTGTGTACCGTGTAATAAATAGTTGTATTTTAGGGGGGGGGGGGGGTTGCACTGTGTAATAAATAGCTATATTTTACAGGGGTTTTTTGCACTATTTAATAAATAGCTGTATTTTAGGGGTGGGGTTTTGCACTGTGTAATAAATACTTGTATTTTAGGGGGTTTTGGCACCGTGTAATAAATAGCTGTATTTTACTGGGGGGGGGGGGTTGCACTGTGTAATAAATAGCTGTATTTTACAGGGGTTTTTTGCACTATTTAATAAATAGTTGTATTTTAGGGGGGGGGGGGTTTGCACCGTTTAATAAATAGTTGTATTTTAGGGGTTTTTGGCACCGTGTAATAAATAGCTGTATTTTACGGGGGGGGGGGGTTTGCACCATGTAATAAATAGCTGTATTTTTTTGGGGGGGGGTTGCACCATGTAATAAATAGTTGTATTTTTAGGGGGGGGTGCACCGTGTAATAAAAAGCTGTATTTTAGGGGGGGGGTTGCATCATGTAATAAATAGTTGTATTTTAGGGGGGCGGTTTGCATAGTGTAATAAATAATTGTATTTTAGGGGGGGGGGTTTGCATCGTGTAATAAATAGCTGTATTTGGGGGGGGGATTGCACCGTGTAATAAATAGTTGTATTTTAGGGGGGGGTTGCACTGTGTAATAAATAGTTGTATTTTAGGGGGGGTTGCACCGTGTAATAAACTGCTGTATTTTAGGGGGGGTGCACCGTGTAATAAATAGTTGTATTTTAGGGGGGGTTGCACCTTGTAATAAACAACTGTATTTTAGGGGGGGTGCACCGTGTAATAAATAGTTGTATTTGGGGGGGGGGTTGCACCTTGTAATAAACAGCTGTATTTTAGGGGGGGGTGCACCGTGTAATAAATAGTTGTATTTTAGGGGGGGTTGCACCTTGTAATAAACAGCTGTATTTTAGGGGGGGGGGTGCACCGTGTAATAAATAGTTGTATTTTGGGGGGGGGGGGTTGCACCATGTAATAAATAGTTGTATTTTAGGGGGGGGTTGCACCGTGTAATAAATAGCTGTATTTTAGGGGGGGTTGCACCGTGTAATAAATAGTTGTATTTTAGGGGGGGGTTGCACCATGTAATAAATAGTTGTATTTTAGGGGGGGGGTTGCACCGTGTAATAAATAGCTGTATTTTAGGGGGGGTTGCACCGTGTAATAAATAGTTGTATTTGGGGGGGGGGGGTTGCACCATGTAATAAATAGTTGTATTTTAGGGGGGGGTTGCACCGTGTAATAAATAGCTGTATTTTAGGGGGGGTTGCACCGTGTAATAAATAGTTGTATTTTAGGGGGGGGTTGCACCATGTAATAAATAGTTGTATTTTAGGGGGGGGGTTGCACCGTGTAATAAATAGCTGTATTTTAGGGGGGGTTGCACCGTGTAATAAATAGTTGTATTTGGGGGGGGGGGGTTGCACCATGTAATAAATAGTTGTATTTCAGGGGGGGGGGTTGCACCGTGTAATAAATAGCTGTATTTTAGGGGGGGTTGCACCGTGTAATAAATAGTTGTATTTTACGGGGGTGGGGGTTGCAATAAATAGTTGTATTTTACGTTTTTTTTGCACCGTGTAATATATAGTTGTATTTTAGTTCATGTTCATGTTTTAGCTGCTCAACCTTTTAGGTCCCAAAGCCCCTCCCCGCTTCTGCTGCCTCCTCCAGCCTCTTCCAATGCAGATCACCCTGCAGAGCCCCCGCTGCTCCTCACGACTCCTTTTCTCCTTCCTGCCGCAGGGTGACAGCGGTGGCCCCCTCATGTGCCGGGAAGAGCGGTCGGAGCGCTTCTGGGTCGTGGGCATCACCAGCTGGGGGGCCGGCTGCGCCAGGTCCAAGAGACCAGGGGTCTACACCTGCACGAGGCACTTCTACGACTGGATTCAGGCCTACGTCAAGGGAGAGAGTGCGGCCGAGACCGAGCCTCCGCCCCACACCACCCTCCCGCCCCAGCCACCCTTAGAGCAGCCAAGTTTGACCACCCAGCCTCAGACAGAGACGACACCCCCGACACAAGAGACGTCCACGACCGAGCTGCAGCCACCCCCACCCCCCGAGCCGGAGCCTGGGTCCCAGCCTCCAGCACAGTCAGAGGCCAACCCTGAGACGGTGCCCATCCAAGCTGAGGAAAGACCCCCAGAACTTCCTCTGCCCACCCCGGCTGAAGCCGAGGAGCCCTCGGAACCCACCACAACCGAACCCACTACCACGCCTGAGACCACTACCACAACCACAACCACCACAACCACCACCACCACGCCTTATCAGCCTTATTACTGGACCCAGCCCCGCCGCACCCGCCGCAAGCGACCAATGATTGTCTCAGGGGCCTATTATGTCAGCAGTGGGTCCCAGAAGAAACCTTGGGAGAAACCCGGCTCCTGAGCAAAGGACTCATCTTGACCCATGCTGGGCCTCCAACTGTGTCCTCCCCTCCGTGAGCCACACAGCCCAGTGGCTGGATCCACTGGTGTGGGATGCCCTCGAAAGAGGCAACGCACACCAAGAAATAGCCACAGTTACACAAATAGATAAAATGAGAATATGCAAAGCTGGTGGAGATGATACGTGTCTTTGGTATTTGCCAGATGCTGCAGTGGAAATTGGGTGGAGACGGCCAGGGAGGGTTGCCAACTCCAGACTGGGGAATCCTGGTGATTTGAGGGTGGTGGAGCCTGGGGCAGGCTGGGTTTGGAGAGGACCTCTCCCCAGCAGAGTATAATGCCAGAGAGTTAGCTTTGCCAGCTCCAATTCAAGGAATATCTGGGAACTTTGGGGGTGGAGCCAGGAGACATTAGGGGTGGAGCCAGGAGAGATTGGGGGTGGAGCCAGCAGCAAGGTTGTGACAAGCATCATTGAACTCCAAAGGGAGTTCTGGCCATCACATTGAAAGGGACCGCACACCTTTTCAATGCCTTCCCTCTATTGGAAATAATGAAGGATAGGGGCACCTTCTTTGGGGGCTCATAGAACTGGACCCCCTGGTCCAATCGTTTTGAAACTTGGAGGGTGTTTTGAAGAGAGGCACCGGATGCTATGCTGAAACTTTAGTGCCTCTACAAAAAAAAAAACCAGCCTCCCCAGAGCCCCAGATACTCGCGGAACAATTCTCCATTATATCCTATGGGAATCGATCTCCATGGGGAATAATGGCGTGTGCAGCAGGCATTTCCCTCCCTCCCCCTCGCTTTCTGATGACCTTGAAGTAGGGGGGAGGAGAGCCTCCAAAGCAGGGGATCCCCTGCCCCCGCCTTGGGATTAGGCAAACCAGAAACCACAGTGTGAAGATTGATAAGAAAACAATAATCATGCATAAACAATGGTGAGAAAAATGCACTTAAACAACATTGTCCATACGACTCATACATATTGCATCCCATTCATAACTATTTTACAACGGTTGTTGTATTGCGTACAATCCTAACGTTCAGTCTTCATAAGTCCAACATCCAGTTTAGAACTTTATAATGAAAGTCCAACATCCAGTTCAGGAATTTGTAGCAAAGATAAAGTGCTGGTATAGGAAAGTGCTTGTGCAAGCCAGTGTGGTGTAGTGGTGAAGTGCGCGGACTCTTATCTGGGAGAACCGGGTTTGATTCCCCCACTCCTCCACTTGCAGCTGCTGGAATGGCCTTGGGTCAGCCTGAGCTCTCTTATCTGGGAGAACCGGGTTTGATTCCCCTCTCCTCCTCTTGCAGCTGCTGGAATGGCCTTGGGTCAGCCAGAGCTCTCTTTTCTGGGAGAACCGGGTTTGATTCCCCACTCCTCCACTTGCAGCTGCTGAAATGGCCTTGGGTCAGCCAGAGCTCTCTTATCTGGGAGAACCGGGTTTGATTCCCCACTCCTCCACTTGCAGCTGCTAGAATGGCCTTGGGTCAGCCAGAGCTCTCTTCTCTGGGAGAACTGGGTTTGATTCCCCACTCCTCCACTTGCAGCTGCTGGAATGGCTTTTGGTCAGCCAGAGCTCTCTTCTCTGGGAGAACCGGGTTTGATTCCCCCCTCCTCCACTTGCACCTGCTGGAATGGCCTTGGGTCAGCCAGAGCTCTTATCTGGGAGAACCGGGTTTGATTCCTCCCTCCTCCACTTGCACCTGCTGGAATGGCCTTGGGTCAGCCAGAGCTCTTATCTGGGAGAACCAGGTTTGATTCCCCCCTCCTCCACTTGCACCTGCTGGAATGGCCTTGGATCAGCCAGAGCTCTCTTATCTGGGAGAACCGGGTTTGATTCCCCCCTCCTGCACTTGCACCTGCTGGAATGGCCTTGGGTCAGCCAGAGCTCTCTTATCTGGGAGAACCGGGTTTGATTCCCCCCTTTTCCACTTGCAGCTGCTGAAATGGCCTTGGGTCAGCCAGAGCTCTCTTATCTGGGAGACCCGGGTTTGATTCCCCACTCCTCCTCTTGCAGCTGCTGATATGGCCTTGGGTCAGCCAGAGCTCTCTTTTCTGGGAGAACCGGGTTTGATTCCCCCCTCCTCCACTTGCACCTGCTGGAATGGCCTTGGGTCAGCCAGAGCTCTCTTATCTGGGAGAACCGGGTTTGATTTCCCCCTCCTCCACTTGCACCTGCTGGAATGGCCTTGGGTCAGCCAGAGCTCTCTTATCTGGGAGAACCGGGTTTGATTCCCCCCTTTTCCACTTGCAGCTGCTGAAATGGCCTTGGGTCAGCCAGAGCTCTCTTATCTGGGAGACCCGGGTTTGATTCCCCACTCCTCCTCTTGCAGCTGCTGAAATGGCCTTGGGTCAGCCAGAGCTCTCTTTTCTGGGAGAACCGGGTTTGATTCCCCACTCCTCCTCTTGCAGCTGCTGAAATGGCCTTGGGTCAGCCAGAGCTCTCTTTTCTGGGAGAACCAGGCTTGATTCCCCCCTCCTCCACTTGCAGCTGCCAGAATGGCCTTGGGTCAGCCAGAGCTCTCACAGGAATTGTCCTCGAAAGGGCAGCGGCTGTAAGAGCTCTCTCAGCCCCACCCACCTCACAGGGTGTCTGCTGTGGGGGGAGAAGATGTAGGAGATTGTGAGCCGCTCTGAGACTCTGATTCAGAGAGAAGGGCAGGGTATAAATCCAATTCTTCTCTTTTCAAAGGCCTCTTGAAGCTGCCTTTGATGGAGTCTGTAGCTGGCATATTTGTGTTTCTCCTGCCAAAGAGCTCAGTATGAGGTTCTTTCTTCCCACCACCAGAACAACGTCTGAGTCCAAGGGCATCTCTAAGACCAACAAAGTTTAGTTCTTGGTATGAGCTTTTGTTATCCCGCAAATCAAGCTCTGTTGGTCTTCAAAGTGCCACTGGACTCAGCCTTTGTGCTGTTGCTTCCGACCAGCAATGTGACCCAGCTGAATCTATCCTCACCTCCATTTTATCCTGCCAAAACCTTGAGAGATAGGTGAGGTGGAGAAGGAATGGCTGGTCCATGGTCACACAGCAGAGTGGGAATTCAAACCTGGGTCTCCTCTGTCTTAGCTTTATGTTCTGACTCCTGCCCCACACTGGAGAGGGCTCTGCTGGAGTTCCTGAGAAATATCCCTGGCCTGCCCGGTTTCCCAAGGGGGCTGACCTCAAAAATAGGGTTGCCAGGTCCAACTCAAGAAATATCTGGGGACTTTGGGGGTGGAGCCAGGAGACTTGAGGTCGAGCCAGGAGACGTTGGGGGTGGAGCTGGGAGACTTTGGGGGGGAGCTGGGAGACTTGAGGTGGAGCCAGGAGACTTTGGGGGTGGAGCCGGGAGACTTGAGGTGGAGCCGGGGGACATTGGGGGTGGAGCCAGGAGACTTTGGTGGTGGAGCCAGGAGACTTTAGTGGTGGAGCCAGAAGACTTGAGGTGGAGC
The DNA here is from genome assembly GCF_032191835.1 of Heteronotia binoei. NCBI lineage: Eukaryota > Metazoa > Chordata > Lepidosauria > Squamata > Gekkonidae > Heteronotia > Heteronotia binoei. Next base: position 131,237,654 of record NC_083230.1, on the reverse strand, counting down.
CAGGAGACTTTGGGGATGGAGCTGGGAGACTTTGGGGGGGGGGGGGGAGCCGGGATACTTGAGGTGGAGCCAGGAGACTTTGGAGGTGGAGCCAGGAGACTTTGGGGGTGGAGCCAGGAGACTTGAGGTGGAGCCAGGAGACTTTTGGGGTGGAGCTGGGAGACTTTGGGGGGAGCTGGGGGACTTGAGGTGGAGCCAGGAGACTTTGGGGGTGAAGCTGGGAGACTTTGGGGGTGGAGCCGGGATGCTTGAGGTGGAGCCAGGAGACTTTGGGGGTAGAGCCAGGGGACTTTGGGGGTGGAGCCAGGAGACTTGGGGTGGAGCTGGGAGACTTTGGGGGTGGAGCCGGGAGACTTTGGGGGTGGAGCTGGGAGACTTTGGGGGTGGGGCCAGGATACTTGAGGTGGAGCCGGGAGACTTTGGGGGTGGAGCCGGAAGACTTAAGGTGGAGCCAGGAGACTTTGGGGGTGGAGCTGGGAGACCTGAGGTGGAGCCAGGAGACTGGGGGTGGAGCCAGGAGACTTGGGGTGGAGCTGGGAGACTTGGGGTGGAGCCGGGAGACTTAAGGGGTGGAGCCAGCAGCAAGAGTGTGATAAGCACTAATGAACTCCAAAGGGAGTTCTGGTCATCACATTGAAAGAGACCGCAGTCCTTTTAAATGCCTTCCTTCCGTTTGGAAATAATGAAGGATAGGGGCACCTTCTTCTGGGACGCATAGAATTGGACCCCCTGATCCAAAATCTTTGAAACTTGGTGGGTGTTTTGAGAAGAGGTACCTGATGCTATGTTGCAAATTTGGTGCCTCTTCCTCAAAAAACAGCCCCCCAAGCCCCAGATACCCACAGATCAATTCTTCATTATATCCTAGGGGAATCGGCCTCCATAGGGAATAATGGAGTGCCCAGCTGACATTTCCCTCTCCCCCACCACTTTCTGGTAACCCTGAAGTGGGGAAAAGGCCTCCAATCCAGGGGATCCCCCAGCCCTCACCTGGGGATTGGCAACCCTACTCAAGAACCCCAAAAGGAACGTGATGGGTGATATCAGACGGCCGGTTTGAGGCGAAGCCACCCCAAATAAAACCTGCCGGAAATAGAGCTTCCGCATAGCGCTCGGGGAAAGGGGTGGACCGTGGGTGCCATCGGGAAAGCTCATGCGTCCCGTCTGTGGCTCTTCCCGGACTTCCAGACAGCCAGGAGGAGCTTCAGAGGTGCCCCAGCGAAAAGGCACCACTTTTGAATCAGCCTAGAGCAGGGGTGGCCAACGGTAGCTCTCCAGATGTTTTTTGCCTACAACTCCCATCAGCCCCGGCCAGCATGGCCAATGGCTGGGGCTGATGGGAGTTGTAGGCAAAAAACATCTGGAGAGCTACCCTTGGCCACTCCTGCTCTAGAGGACGGGGTGAGTACGGAACAGGAGTGTGCGGCAGATGTTGCCGTCTGGATGGTTCTTTGGGGTCAATCTCAGAGGCATATCTGAGTCGACCCAAAGTGCCAATCTGTTAGCAGCTGCAGAGTCATGACCTAGGCACACACTGAAGGAGGAAGAGAAGAACGTGGCCTCCTTCGCCTGCCCCTTCCTTTCCCAAACAACCTCCCCTCCGAAGAACATTGCTGAAGCCATTTCTCCGCCACAGGGACAAGAAGAAAAAGAAGATGATACTGGATTTATATCCCACCCTCCACTCCGAAGAGTCTCAGAGTGGCTCACAATCTCCTTTCCCTTCTTCCCCCACAACAGACACCCTGTGAGGTGGGTGGGGCTGAGAGAGCTCTCCCAGAAGCTGCCCTTCCAAGGACAGAGTCTCAGAGCAGCCTACAATCTCTTTTCCCTTCCTCCCCCACAACAGACACCCTGTGAGGTGGGTGGGGCTGACAGAGCTCTCCCAGAAGCCGCCCTTCCAAGGACAGAGTCTCAGAGCAGCCTACAATCTCTTTTCCCTTCCCCATAACAGACACCCTGTGAGGTGGGTGGGGCTGAGAGGGCTCTCACAGCAGCTGCCCTTTCACAGCGGCCTACAATCGCCTTTCCCTTCCTCCCCCACAACAGACACCCTGTGAGGTGGGTAGGGTGGAGAGGGCTCTCACAGCAGCTGCCCTTTCAAGGACAGAGTCTCACAGCGGCCTACATTCTCCTTTCCCTTCCTCCCCCACAACACACACCCTGTGAGGTGGGTGGGGCTGAGAGGCTCTGACAGCAGCTGCCCTTTCAAGTACAACCTCTGCCAGAGCTCTGGCTGACCCAAGGCCATTCCAGCAGGTGCAAGTGAAGGAGTGGGGAATCAAACCCGGTTCTCACAGATAAGAGAGCTCTGGCTGACCCGAGGCCATTCCAGCAGCTGCAAGTGGAGAAGTGGGGAATCAAACACAGTTCTCCAGATAAGAGAGCTCTGGCTGACCCAAGGCCATTCCAGCAGGTGCAAGTGGAGGAAGGGGGAATCAAACACAGTTCTCCAGATAAGAGAGCTCTGGCTGACCCAAGGCCATTCCAGCAGCTGCAAGTGGAGGAAGGGGGAATCAAACCCGGTTCTCCCAGATAAGAGAGCTCTGGCTGACCCAAGGCCATTCCAGCAGCTGCAGGTGGAGGAGTGGGGAATCAAACCCGGTTCTCCCAGATAAGAGAGCTCTGGCTGACCCAAGGCCATTCCAGCAGGTGCAAGTGGAGGAGGGGGGAATCCAACCCGATTCTCCCAGATAAGAGAGCTCTGGCTGACCCAAGGCCATTCCAGCAGCTGCAAGTGGAGGAGTGGGGAATCAAACCTGGTTCTCCCAGATAAGAGTCCACACACTTAACCACTTCACCAAACTGGTTGCTTGTGACATCATACTGCCTGTGAGCTGATTGGACAAAGCTCAGAAGCGTGTGGTTTGTGATGTCATGAGCTCAGGGAAGAGGCAGCGGAGAGCGGCACCAGCTGCCCCCATGTAGGATGAGGTGGCTGCCGCTTCCTCTTTTGGCCCTTCTTGTATTCTGGCCCACAAGTGCCCAAGAAGACTGGTGCAAGTAAGTGACCCCACAGCCAGGGGTGGGGGGCCAAGCTCCGGGAGGGGACTGAAGGCCCCCAGGATTACAACTGACCTTCAGTCGACAGAGATCAGTTTCCCTGGAGAAAATGGCGGCTTTGGAGGGTGGACTCTAGGGCAGGGGCGGCCAACGGTAGCTCTCCCGATGTTTTTTTGCCTACAACTCCCATCAGCCCCAGCCATTGGCCATGCGGGCTGCGGCTGATGGGAGTTGTAGGCAAAAACATCCGAAGAGCTACCGTTGGCCGCCCCTGCACTATATTATACATTTCAACCCATTGGTTCTGGTCCTGCCTTCTGCGGCCATAGAAAACAATTCCACACCATCTTGTAGACCAGGGGTGGCCAACGGTAGCTCTCCAGATTTTTTTCGCCTACAACTTCCATCAACCCCAGCCATTGGCCTTGCTGACTGAGTCTGATGGGAGTTGTAGGCAAAAAAACATCTGGAGAGCTACCATTGGCCATCCCTGCTCTATAGCATTGGACCCTGCTGAGGCCACTCCCCAAACCCCGCCCTCCAGAGGCTCCACCCCCAAATCTCCAGGAGTTTCCCAACCCAAAGTTGGCAACTCCCAATCTTTGCTAAATAACATGGAAGTCGTCAGATCTCAGAAGCAAAGCAAGCAGTTAGATGGGCTGTTCGTTTCGTGAGTCGGAGCCAGCCTGGCCCATCCAGGTCAAGGGAAGAGGCGTTCAGAGATGGTTTCCCATCGCCTGTCTCTGTGTAGCAACCCTCACACTCCCATCCAAGAAGAAGAAGAAGACTGCAGATTTATACCCCAATTTTCTCTCTGAACCGGACACTCCGAGCGGCTTATAATCTCCTGCATCTTCTCCCCCCACAACAGACACCTTGTGAGGTGGGTGGGGCTGAGAGAGCTCTGACAGAAGCGCCTCGTTCAAGGAAAACTCCTATGAGAGCTCTGGCTGACCCAAGGCTATTCCAGCAGCTGCAAGTGGAGGAGTGGGGAATCAAACCCGGTTCTCCCAGATAAGAGAGCTCTGGCTGACCCAAGGCCATTCCAGCAGCTGCAAGTGGAGGAGGGGGGAATCAAACCCGGTTCTCCCAGATAAGAGAGCTCTGGCTGACCCAAGGACATTCCAGCAGCTGCAAGTGGAGGAGGGGGGAATCCAACCCGGTTCTCCCAGATAAGAGAGCTCTGGCTGACCCAAGGCCATTCCAGCAGCTGCAAGTGGAGGAGTGGGGAATCAAACCCAGTTCTCCCAGATAAGAGAGCTCTGGCTGACCCAAGGCCATTCCAGCAGCTGCAGGGGGAGGAGTGGGGAACCAAACCCGGTTCTCCCAGATAAGAGAGCTCTGGCTGACCCAAGGCTATTCCAGCAGCTGCAAGTGAAGGATTGGGGAATCAAACCCGGTTCTCCCAGATAAAAGAGCTATGGCTGACCCAAGGCCATTCCAGCAGCTGAAAGTGGAGGAGAGGGGAATCAAACCCGGTTCTTCCAGATAAGAGAGCTGTGGCTGACCCAAGGCCATTCCAGCAGCTGCAAGTGGAGGAGAGGGGAATCAAACCCTGCTCTCCCAGATAAGAGAGCTGTGGCTGACCCAAGGCCATTCCAGCAGCTGCAAGTGGAGGAGTGGGGAATCCAACCCGGTTCTCCCAGATAAGAGAGCTCTGACTGACCCAAGGCCATTCCAGCAGCTGCAAGTGGAGGAGTGGGGAATCAAATCTGGTTCTCCCAGATAAGAGCCCCCACATTAACCACTACACCAAACTGGCTCTCTAGGACCAGCCCAGCTTATATTCAGAGATCTGAGGTGTTTGATGCTACTTAGCAAAGGCCCTTCAATCATTTATTTAAATGGTGCAGAGGCAGAAGCAGAAAACGAGGGCAGAGTCAATACATCCAAAGATCACTTTGAAACTTTATGAATGGGCATAACATTTATACCTGTAAGAATCAACCGAGTCACCACATATCAGCAGCCCAGTGAGAATGACAAATTATCCATTTCCAAGGAGGCAGTAATATCTTTGTAAGGTTTGAACTACATACTCAGTAAATCCAATCCACAGGATGCTTAGTCTATTTTAGTAACAGGCATAATTTCCTAGCCACCTTTCCTATGACAAGACATGAGTCTCAAAGAGAAGGGCAGGCTACAAATGAAGTAGTTAAGTACCACGATTTGGGTCATTAATTGTCTTAAGAACATAAGAATATAAGACAAGCCATGTTGGATCAGGCCAATGGCCCATCCAGTCCAACACTTTGTGTCACACAGTGGCCACAAAATCCAGATGCCATCAGGAGATCCATCAGTGGGGCCAGGACACTAGAAGCCCTCCCACTGTTCCCCCCCCCAAGCACCAGAAATACAGAGCATCACTGCCCCAGACATAAGAACATAAGAGAAGCCATGTTGGATCAGGCCAATAGCCCATCCAGTCCAACACTCTATATACATACAAACACACACACACACTGTGGCTAATAGCCACTGATGGACCTCTGCTCCATATTTTTATCCAACCCCCTCTTGAAGCTGGCTACGCCTGTAGCCGCCGCCACCTCCTGTGGCAGTGAATTCCACATGTAAATCACCCTTTGGGCGAAGAAGTACTTCCTTTTATCCGTTTTAATCTGACTACTCAGCAATTTAATTGAATGCCCACGAGTTCTTGTATTGTGAGAAAGGGAGAAAAGTACTTCTCTCTCTATCCTCTCCATCCCAAGCATAATCTTGTAAACCTCTATCATGTCACCCCGCAGTCGACGTTTCTCCAAGCTAAAGAGCCCCAAGCGTTTTAACCTTTCTTCTTAGAGAAAGTGTTCTAAACCTTTAATCATTCTAGTTGCCCTTTTCTGCACTTTTTCCAATGCTATAATATCCTTTTTGAGGTGCAGTGACCAGAATTGTACACAGTATTCCAAATGAGACCACACCATCGATTTATACAGGGGCATTATGATACTGGCTGATTTGTTCTCAATTCCCTTCCTAATAATTGCCAGCATGGCGTTGGCCCTTTTTATTGCAATCGCACACTGTCTTGACATTTTCAGTGAGTTATCCACCACGACCCCAAGATCTCTCTTTTGGTCAGTCTCTGCCAGTTCACACCCCATCAACTTGTATTTGTAGCTGGGATTCTTGGCCCCAATGTGCATTACTTTGCACTTGGCCACATTGAACCGCATCTGCCATGTTGACGCCCACTCACCCAGCCTCAGCAGATCCCTTTGGAGTTCCTCACAATCCTCTCTGTTCTCACCACCCTGAACAATTTAGTGCCATCTGCAAACTTGGCCACTTCACTGCTTACTCTCAACTCCAAATCATTTATGAACAAGTTAAAGAGCATGGGACCCAGTACTGAGCCCTGCGGCACCCCACTGCTTCCCGTCCTCCACTGCGAAGACTGCCCATTTATACCCACTCTCTGCTTCCTATTAATCAGCCAGTTTTTGATCCACAAGAGGACCTGTCCTTTTACTCCATGACTCTCGAGCTTTCTAAGGAGCCTTTGATGAGGAACTTTATCAAAAGCTTTCTGGAAGTCAAGGTAAACAACATCTCTTGGGTCTCCTTTGTCCACATGTTTGTTCACCCCCTCAAAGAAATGCAACAGGTTAGTGAGGCAAGATCTTCCCTTACAGAACCCATGCTGAGTCTTCCTCAATAACCCGTGTTCATCAATGTGCCTACTCATTCTGTCCTTGATAATGGTTTCTACCAACTTTCCCGGTATTGAAGTCAGACTGACTGGCCTGTAATTTCCCAGATCTCCTCTGGAACCCTTTTTAAAGATGGGGGTGACATTTGCTACCTTCCAGTCCTCAGGAACGGAGGCAGATTTCAATGAAAGATTACATATTTTTGTCAGAAAATCCACAAGTTCAACTTTGAGTTCTTTCAGAACTCTTGGATGTATGCCATCCAGACCTGGTGACTTCTTAGTTTTTAATTTGTCAATCAGTTTTAGGACCTCCTCTCTTGTCACCTCAATCTGACTCAGGTCTTTCAACACCCATTCCAAAATGAGTGGTTCTGTAGTGGGCAAACACTTCTCATCTTCCACAGTGAAGACGAAGGCAAAAAATGCATTCAGCTTCTCAGCCATTTCCCTATCCTCCTTCAGTAATCCTTTGAACCCTTGGTCATCCAAGGGCCCCACTGCCTCCCTGGCTGGTTTCCTGCTTCTAATATATTTGAAGAAATTTTTATTGTTAGTCTTTATGTTTTTTGCAATATGCTCCTCATAGTCCCTTTTTGCCTGCCTGATCACAGTTTTGCATTTGATTTGCCACAGCCTGTGTTCCCTTTTATTAACCTCACTTGGACTAGGTTTCCACCTCTTAAAGGAATCCTTCTTACCTTTTAGAACACAGAGGGCTGGACTGGATGGGCCATTGGCCTGTTCCAGCATGGCTTCTCTTGTGTTCTTATGTCTGGGGCAGTGATACCCTGTATTCTTGGAACTTGGGGGAGGGCAACAGTGGAAGGGCGACTGGAGTTCTGGCCCCACTGGTGGACCTCCTGAAGGCACCTGGGCTTTTTGGCCACTGTGTCACAGAGTGTTGGACTGGAGGGGCCATTGGTCTGATCCAGCATGGCTTCTCTTATCTTCATATGTCCTTTCCTGCTCCTCTGATGCGTATCCCATATATGGCTGGCCTTGTGACACATCTCTCCTCTGGATTTCCCCCCCCCCCTTTAGTGGCGTTTGCGGAAGACGTCCATTGGCTCCCAGCCACGGTGGGACAACACGAGTGATCGGAGGCACGGATGTTCTGCCAGGAACGTGGCCTTGGATGGTCAGCATCCAGATCCCATCCCGCGATGGCTACAAGCACGCCTGCGGGGGTTCCCTCATCAGCTCTCGCTGGGTGGTCACGGCAGCCCACTGCTTCATACAAAGACAGTGAGTGAACTGGAGTGTCAAGCATTAGATCTCAAAGTAACCAGTCCTTGGATCTTGAAACAAAGTTTGGTTTATTGATAATCCATGTGGCTCAGATGAGCTAGGTATTGGAACTGATACAGTGTAACAGCAAAAGGCATACTTAAAGATGGCACATCAAAGGTTCTATAAAGAATCCTACATTCCCTAAACAATTTTACATGTGAAATCTCTCACTGTTCTTTCTTTATCTCTCCTGCGGTTGGCGCTTCCTGGGTTCCAGCTTTGCTGGCATGGGAAATCGTCCTAGGAGGTTTTATCTTCAAAGAGTGCATTCCTGCATTTGTTAGTAACAGCGAAAGGAGCAGGAGAGGGGGAGGGGGGGAATTTGCTATTTTGCTACTTTGATGTGCCGAAGCTAAAGTCATGGTTAGTAACATTTCTATAATCTGGCAACTATAATCAATAAAGAATAGACAATGCTTGACATGGGGGCGGTGGGGGGGGAAGAGATTGGCCAATACAGTGCAAGCTGTGCCAGGCTTCTGCCTTACCCAGGGCCAGGGGTGGAATTCTAGCAGGAGCTCCTTTGCATATGAGGCCACCCCCCCTGATGTAGCCAATCCTCCAAGAGCTTACAAGGCTCTTTTTCGTAAGCTCTTGGAGGATTGGTACATCAGGAGGTGTGGCCTCATATGCAAAGGAGCTCCTGCTAGAATTCCACCACTGCCCATGGCTATGCATCCCAAACCACAACCAACTTGTAAGCAGGGGGTGTTTTGTAGAAAAATAGCTGGCAGAGCTCATTAGCATACGCTGCCCCCCCCCAGCCAAAAGCAACCTGATACAAAAAAAGAAGAGCCCCGGGCAAGCGAGGCCTGCTTGGGCTGGCTAGAGATCCAGCCATCCAAGAAGGCCTCGCTCACTTGGGGCTCTCGTGCCCCCCTCCCCCAGTCAAAAGGCCAGCAAGCCACCTGCTGCCCCAAATCACATAAGAAATGGAGAAAGGGTGGTGTGGGCTTCTCCAGGGGTTAATGAGGGCTGCTGGAGGTGTGGCAGAGCCCCTGGTGGCTGGCTGGCTGCCCGCTCTCCTCATCCAGGGATGGTTATGCAGCTGCACCTGCTATTCAATGGAGAAGGTAGGTGGGGAGGAAGAGGGGAAAGTCACAGAAAGGTTGCTACTGAATCTGAGGTCTCCTTGGAAGTATAGAAAACATTCTGGCCCAGTCCTTGTGCTCATGGTTCCCCCTCTCTGCCAATCATTGTCCAATATCAGTGGTGTGCGGAGATCTTCCTGATTCTGCTTGACCTGGGTACCAGTGAATAGGTGAGCTGTTCTTTCTTTGTAGCCGTGCTTGGTTGAAAGGGCAAAGGCTTTGCTCACAGACGCTGCACCCCCCCCCCAAAAAAGGCTATGAAAGCAAACTTGGGGGTGTGGGGAAGCAACAGCTCTCCCTCTTTTCCAGGCAGCTGGTCTGCAAGCTGTTGGGTGAAAACATGGAAACACCAAACTAAGCAGAGCCCATTGACTTCAGTGGGCATCCCATTGTTTAGGATGGCCCAGTAAATCTCTCTCTCAGCCAGCCTGGCGATTCTTATCTGGGAGAACCGGGTTTGATTCCCCCCTCCTCTACATGCAGCTGCTGGAATGGCCTTGGGTCAGCCAGAGCTCTCTTATCTGGGAGAACCGGGTTTGACTTGCCCCTCCTCTACTTGCAGCTGCTGGAATGGCCTTGGGTCAGCCAGAGCTCTCTTATCTGGGAGAACCGGGTTTGATTCCCCACTCCTCCACTTGCAGCTGCTGGAAGGGCCTTGGGTCAGCCAGAGCTCTCTTATCTGAGAGAACCAGGTTGGATTCCCCACTCCTCCACTTGCACCTGCTGGAAGGGCCTTGGGTCAGCCAGAGCTCTCTTATCTGGGAGAACCGGGTTTGATTCCCCACTCCTCCACTTGCAGCTGCTGGGATGGCCTTGGGTCAGCCAGAGCTCTCTTATCTGGGAGAACTGGGATTGATTCCCCACTCCTCCATTTGCAGCTGCTGGAATGGCCTTGGGTCAGCCATAGCTCTCTTATCTGGGAGAACCGGGTTTGATTCCCCCCTCCTCCACTCGCAGCTGCTGGAATGGCCTTGGGTCAGCCAGAGCTCTCTTATCTGGGAGAACCGAGTTTGACTTGCCCCTCCTCTACTTGCAGCTGCTGGAATGGCCTTGGGTCAGCCAGAGCTCTCTTATCTGGGAGAACCGGGTTTGATTCCCCACTCCTCCACTTGCAGCTGCTGGGATGGCCTTGGGTCAGCCAGAGCTCTCTTATCTGGGAGAACTGGGATTGATTCCCCACTCCTCCACTTGCAGCTGCTGGAATGGCCTTGGGTCAGCCAGAGCTCTCTTATCTGGGAGAAGTGGGTTTGATTCCCCCCTCTTCAACTTGCAGCTGCTGGAATGGCCTTGGGTCAGCCAGAGCTCTCTAATCTGGGAGAACTGGGTTTGATTCCCCACTCCTCCACTTGCAGCTGCTGGAATGGCCTTGGGTCAGCCATAGCTCTCTTATCTGGGAGAACTGGGTTTGATCCCCCACTCCTTCACATGCAGCTGCTGGAATGGCCTTGGGTCACCCATGGCTCTCTTATCTGGGAGAACCGGGTTTGATTCCCCCCTCCTCCACATGCACCTGCTGGAATGGCCTTGGATCAGCCACAGCTCTTTTATCTGGGAGAACCAGGTATGATTCCCCACTCCTCCACTTGCAGCTTCTGGCATGGCCTTGGGTCAGCCAGAGCTCTCTTATCTGGGAGAATCGGGTTTGATTCCCCACTCCTCCACTTGCAGCTGCTGGAATGGCCTTGGGTCAGCCAGATCTCTCACAGGAGTTGTCCTTAGAAGGGCAGCTGCTGTGAGAGTCCTCTCAGCCCCACCCACCTCACAGGCTGTCTTTTTTGGCGCGAGAAGATATAGGAGATTGTAAGCCCCTCTGAGACTCTGATTCAGAGAGAAGGGTGGGGTATAAATCCAATTTCTCCTCTCCCTCCTCCTCCTCCCTCCCTTCTTCCCTGCCTTCCTCTTCTTTTTCCAGAGTCAAAGAGTTAACTTTCAAACTCTCAAAGGGAAGGCAGATTTTGAAGGGGACAAAGGCAAAGCAAGCCATGCTATGAGCAGGCAGGTGCGGGGCCAACCTGGTTTGCAGGACTGCAGAGAATATGGGGAAGCTTTTGCTTGTGATAGGCAGGCAAGCAGAGCTGTGGGGCAGGCGATGGCAGTAAAGAAGCAGCGCAGAGTTCCTCTCCTTCAGTGACAGGCAGCCCACATTTCCCTTAGACAGGCTGGATGGAATCAGATGCTGAGGCTTTGCTCCCACTCTCAACAGGAAGTTCTCCCAGTCGAAGAACAGCTTTTAAGTGGAATGCTCGAGATTTTAAGGGGCGATTAATCACACGTAGCTCAGCCTCTGCTTTGCTTGATTTTGTCCTCTTTCTGGCTTCTGAAGCAGCAGAATAATTAGCGCTTGGGGGCGGTAGAGAATGGATCGTGCCCTGCTGCTTCTGTTCCTGGCCTTCATGTGCGAATTCATTGTCTGAACACAGCCCATGTGCACGATGCAGAGAACTGAAAGCCCCCAAAGTCATTGCTCCTCCCTGGCTCTTTCCATGAGGTTGCCTGCCACAGCACTAGGCAAGGAAGCAGAAAGCCCCTCGTGTTATGTGAGGAAAAGAAGACAACTGAAGATTTATACCTTGCCATTCTCTCCAAATCAGAGTCTCAGAGCAGCTCACAATCTCCTTTATCTTCCTCCCTGTGAGGAGGGTGGGGCTGACAGAGCTCTGACAGAGGTTGCCCTTTCAAGGACAGCTCTGCGAGAGCTATGGCTGACCCAAGACCATTCCAGGAGGTGCAAGTGGAGGAGCGGGGAATCAAACCCAGATCTTCCAGGTAAGAGTCCGCTGTCAAGACCTCGAGTCAAGGTGCAACACAGTCAAATAGATCAGGGGTGGCCAAGGGTAGCTCTCCAGATGTCTTTTGCCTACAACTCCCATCAGCCCCAGCCATTGGCCATGCTGGCTGGGGCTGATGGGAGTTGTAGGCAAAAAACATCTGGAGAGCTACCCTTGGCCACCCCTGCAATAGATCAGCAGTTTATTCCATAAGTATCTTAAGGCAGTACACCATCTTTGCTAAGACTAACGTCTTAGCCCAGTGGCTCTCCTTTTAACCTTTTGCCCCAACCGTTACATTTCAAGCACATAAGCACGGGGAAGCAAAGCGGGAAAAGTCTTTTGGCAGGTCCTCTCCCTACCCAAAAGCCTTAGAGTCCAGGTGCCGAATCTTTACTTCTCAAGCATCTGACCTTGGAGATGGGAAGAAGCGGCTTGAATAATGAGTTCCATAGATAAGAAGATAGAAGAAGATGATATTGGATTTATATCCCGCCCTCTACTCCGAAGAGTCTCAGAGCGGCTCAGAATCTCCTTTACCCCCCCCCCCCCAACAGACACCCTGTGAGGTAGATGAAGATATTGGATTTATATCCCGCCCTCCACTCCGAAGAGTCTCAGAGCGGCTCACAATCTCCTTTACCTTCCTCCCCCACAACAGACACCCTGTGAGGTAGATGAAGATACTGGATTTATATCCCGCCCTCCACTCTGAAGAGTCTCAGAGCGGCTCACAATCTCCTTTCCCTTCCTCCCCCACAACAGACACCCTGTGAGGTAGATGAAGATATTGGATTTATATCCCGCCCTCCACTCCGAAGAGTCTAAGAGCGGCTCACAATCTCCTTTCCCTTCCTCCCCCACAACAGACACCCTGTGAGGTAGATGAAGATATTGGATCTATATCCCACCCTCCACTCCGAAGAGTCTCAGAGCGGCTCACAATCTCCTTTCCCTTCCTCCCCCACAACAGACATCCTGTGAGGTGGGTGGGGCTGGAGAGGGCTCTCACAGCAGCTGCCCTTTCAAGGACAACCTCTGCCAGAGCTCTGGCTGACCCAAGGCCATTCCAGCAGGTGCAAGTGGAGGAGTGGGGAATCAAACCCGGTTCTCCCAGATAAGAGTCCGCACACTTCACCACTATACCAAACTGGCTCTCCAGATAAGTGGGGGGGGGGGGGGGAAGCTAAGCCAGGCAAATTTGCACAGCCATAGTTGCCATACAGAGTTCAGGACAAGAGGAATACAGAACTGATATACGACTCTTGACATCGGCACCCTTAACCACGACACCCATCTGGCTCTCTCTCAAGTTCACCTCAGGTAAACGGAATCCCTTCCCTCCTCTGTTAAGGTTCCTGGAGCACTGGAAGCTGGTTATTGGTGCAACGCAGCTTTCCCAGCCGGGGCCGGATGTGCAGGAGCGCACCATCAAGAATCTGGTGGAGCACGAGCTGTACCAACACCGGCGGAGCCTCAACGACATCGCCTTGATGGAGCTGAGTGCGCCCGTCAACTGCACTGACTACATCCAACCAGCCTGCCTGCCGGACGAGGAGGTGGACCTTTCTGAACTGTCTCACTGCTTCGTCAGTGGATGGGGCGTCACCGATGTCTCAAGTGAGAGTCCCAGGATGCACATCAAAGGAAAAAAACACGGGGAGATGCCGGCGGGGGGAGGGGAGGGGGTTAGAGCAGTGCTCCCTTTCAAGCAGCATCGCCTGCTCCAGTGGTAGGGTTGCCAAGTCCAATTCAAGAAATATCTGGGGACTTTGGGGGTGGAGCCAGGAGACATTGGGGGCAGAGCCAGGAGACATTAGGGCTGCCAAGTCCAATTCAAGAAATATCTGGGGACTTTGGGGGTGGAGCCAGGAGACTTTGGGGGAGAAGCCAGGAGACATTGGGGGTGGAGCCAGGAGACATTGGGGGCGGAGCCAGGAACAAGGGTGTGACAAGCATAATTGAACTCCAAGGGAGTTCTGGCCATCACATTTAAAGGGATAGCACACCTTTTTAAATGCCTTCCTTCCATAGGAAATAATGAAGGATAAGGGCACCTTCTTTTGGGGCTCATAGAATTGGACCCCCTGGTTCAATCGTTTTGGGGAGAGGCACTAGATACTATACTGAAAATTGGGGACAGGCACTAGATACTATACGGAAAATTTGGTGCCTCTAACCTCAAAAAACAGCTCCCCCAGAGCCCCCGATACCTCCAGATCAATTCCCCATTATACCCTATGAGAATTGATCTCCACATTGGGAATAATGAAGTGCTCAGCAGACGTTTCCCTCCCCCCCACACACACACACCTTTCTGGTGACTCTGAAGCTAGGGTTTGGCCTCTCTACTCACGAGTTGCTGCCAGCTTCTTCACAGCAACACAGACACCCCATCCCAAGAGGAAGCCTTTCAATCGGAGACAGGAGCCTCCGGAGGGTGAAAGTCACATGGTGGCTTTGGGGGCGGGGCTTCCCCCCACTGGCCAGCTGATCGGGGGTGGGAAGGAGCTTGGGAAAGCAGAAGAACCCCCGCTGGGACCTGGGGATTGGCAAGCCTATCCAGTGGTCAAACTTGGTGGTCAAACTTGGAGTCTGATGCAAGCATGGCACAGGGCTTCAGAGCAGAGGCCTGGCTCAGTGGCAGAGCATCTGTTTGGCATGCGAAGGCCCCTGGTTCAGTCCCCGACATCTCCAGCGGAAAGGATCCAGGGTAGGTACGGTTGCCCATCCCCAGGTGGGTTGGTACTCGTGTACAAAAAGCTGCCAATTGTTCGCACTGTAAATTCATATCTGAGTAGACAAGGTTGACTTTGATGGACCCAGGGGGGTCTGATTCGGTAGAAGGCAGCTTCATATGTGTCACGGCTGGGGCCGGGTCAGGCAAAGTCCAGGGGCAGTCCGAGGTCTGTAGCCAGTAAGCAGGAGGGTCCGAGGCGCCAAATCCGAATCACTGTACAAGTATCGCAGGTCCGAGGTCCAGAAGCCGAGGTCAGGGAGTCCAGAAGTCACAAGCCAAAGTCAGGGAGTCCAGAAACCAAAGTCAAGCCGGAGTGGATGCTAGAACGTCAGGGAGATGACTAGTTGCTTCCACAAAGCCTCCTCCCAAAGCCTACAGCTATATAGCCCTCTGCTGGCTGTTGCCCATTTGGGCTAATTGCTGGCTCAGAGAGGCAGCCAGGATCCTGTTACAACTCAAGCCTCCTTGCTCTTAGAAGGGCCAGAATCCTCTCAAAACTCAGGGCTCAGGGAGCGTCTTGCTCGTGAGCGTGCCGCCCTCCTCCGATCCCTGAGGTCCTGACGGAGGCGGTCACGCACACGCGCCACCCGAGAGGGCGAGGCAGGGGGGCTGGGATCTTCTCCAGCAGGAGGCAGGGGCACTGGTGCAGGTGGCAGGGGCACAGTTTCTTCTGCAGGCTCCACTTCCTCTGCAGGGTCCCCAGCACCCATGACAATATGTTCATCCTGGCCGCAATTTCCCTTTGTTCTTGTTGCTGCAATTACTTGCAGTGCTGTCCTGGGCAGCAGGCTGGAGCTGCTCTTTTTAGGCACCATTTTCAAGTCCTCTTATTATACTTGAAGCGTACGTCACCAACCGCTTACGAAACTTTACCAAGAACGTTCAAAATATACACACCTGCCTCTCCAAAAACGATGCGCAGCCGTCTGTAGACGCTGTTTAAAGGGACAGCCCCAATAATGTCCACGTGTGTGTCTGTTGCACTGCTGACGCAAACTTCCTTGTGGGAATGGATGCTTGTTCGTTGCACAAGCAGCCGGCTTCAAACACACACTCACTGAGGACTTCTCCGTGGTACGCTGACACAAGTAATTGCAGCAGCGTGAATCCTAGGTTAATTCCATGTTTCCGTTTCCATTTCTGTAAGCAAAAGGTCCCAGGTTCAATCCCCAGCATCTCCCATTAAAAAGGGTCCAGGCAAGTAGGTGTGAAAAACCTCAGCTGGAGAGCTGCTGCCAGTCTGAGTAGACAAGACTGACTTTGATGGACCCAGCGGGGTATGATTCAGTAGAAGGCAGCTTCATAGGTTCATATATATATGGGAAGGGGACAGTGGCTCAGTGGTAGAGACTCTGCTTGGTAAGCAGAAGGTCCCAGGTTCTATCCCAAGCCTCTCCAGCCAAGAAGGGTCCAGGCAAAGATGCGTGAAAAACCTCACCTTGAGACCCTGGAGAGTCGCTGCCAGTCTGAGTAGACAAGGTTGACTTCGATGGACCCAGGGGGGTCTGATTCAGTAGAAGGCAGCTTCATAGGTTCATATATAGGTTCTCTCTCCCAGATGTCCCCCCCAGGATACTCGGTCTTTCACCAATCGCGGATGAGCGGGCGGGGGGGAGGGGTAGCATTACTCATACGGGAGGATTACTCCTTTCGGGCTCTCCCGGACCCAAAGATTGACGGGATTGAATGCACCGGTCTGGCATGGGATGTCGGAGAGGGGTTGGCAGTTTGGCTGGTGTACCGTCCGCCCAACGCGCCAGCTAACGCCTTACCATCACTATTGGAGGCAGTGGCGGGCTGGGCGTTGGAGTACCCGAGGCTTATGGTCCTGGGTGACTTCAACGTCCATGCCGACGACACGGCCTCCATTCAGGCGATGGACCTAGTGTCGTCCATGGCGACACTGGGACTCTCTCAATTTGTCACGACTCCCACGCATCAGGCCGGGCACACATTAGACCTGATCTTTGCAGCCGGGATTTTGGTGAACGATATTGCCGTAGAAGCGGTACCATGGTCGGATCACCTAGCCCTTAAGGCCCGTGTGGGGATGCCGCCCCAACCCTGTATGGGCGGAGAGCCTATTTTGGCTCGCCCTCGGGGCCTGATGGACCCGGAACGGTTCCAAACGGCCCTGAGGGATCCCTGGCCCACTGGCAATTCCCTCGATGACCTGGTGGAAATATGGCAGGGCCAGCTGTCCAGGGCTATCGACGAAATTGCACCCCGGCGCCCTCTGCGCCCTCGTATGAAGCTGGCTCCATGGTACACCTTGGAGTTGCGCCAGCTGAAACAAGGGCTCAGACGACTAGAGAGGCAATGGAGGCATACTCGGGACGAAGCAACGAGAACATCCTATAGAACGTTTATGAAGTCTTATGAGATGGCAGTCAAGGCTGCAAAGAAAGATTACTTTGCAACCAAGATTGCATCTGCAAATTCGCGCCCAGCACAATTATTTAGAATAATTGGGGATCTTACAACGTTGCCACAAGGCAAACCAAATGTTAGAGAATTAGAAATAGGCTGCGAGGCATTTGCGAAATATTTTGCAGATAAAATCTCGCTGTTCCGCCAAGACCTGCCTACCACATTAGATACAGTGAGTGAAATTGAGGCTCCGTGCCTGTCTTCGGGTTTAGTGCTGGACCACTTCGACCCACTCAGCCTGGAGGAAGTCGACAGAGTCCTCTCTGCTGCTCGCCCGACAACATGTGATCTGGACCCTTGCCCCTCTTGGCTGATTAAATCCTGCCAAGGGGAGCTTAGATGTCCTTTACGGGACATCATAAATAGATCCCTTTTAGAGGGGCATTTTCCAACACCTCTGAAAGAGGCTTTGGTCCGCCCTCTCCTGAAAAAAGTTACAGCAGACCCGGCTGAATTGGCGAATTACCGGCCGGTGTCCAATTTACCGTTTTTAGGTAAAATTATTGAGAGGGCCGTGGCGCAGCAGCTACAGGGGTTTCTGGATGACGCTTCTGTCCTAGACCCATGTCAGTCTGGTTTCCGGCCGGGCCATGGGACGGAGACGGTGCTGGTCGCCTTAGTGGATGACCTCCAACGGCAACTGGATCGGGGCAGCGTTGCGGTACTGATGTTGTTAGACCTGTCGGCTGCATTTGATACAGTCGACCATCGGTTACTGACGCGCCGCATCGCCGACATTGGGGTTGAGGGGTCGGCCTTGCAGTGGCTTTCCTCCTTTCTCCTAGGTCGGGGACAGAGGGTGGCTATCGGGAGCGAGCGGTCCTGGAGGCGCACACTGGATTGTGGGGTGCCTCAGGGAGCAGTTCTCTCCCCAATGTTGTTTAACATCTATATGCGCCCCCTTGCCCAGATTGCCCGGCGGTTTGGGCTGGGTTGCCATCAATATGCAGATGACACCCAGCTCTATCTACTAATGGATGGCTGGCCCGACTCCGCCCCAGGGAACCTCGACCGGGCATTACAGGCTGTTGCGACATGGCTCAGGCTGAGTGGGCTGAAGTTGAATCCAGCGAAGACAGAGGTCCTATGCGTGGGTCGCGGCGCTCTGGGAAGGGAAATAGCTCTCCCGACCTTTGATGGTGCGCCATTGAAAGCAGCGCGCCAGGTAAAGAGTCTGGGTGTTTTACTGGAGCCTTCACTATCGATGGAGGCCCAGATAGCAGCCACTGCCAAGTCAGCATTCTTCCATCTGAAGCGGGCAAGGCAGCTGGCCCCTTTCCTTGAGCGCCGGGACCTCGCAACAGTGATCCACGCAACGGTCACCTCAAGACTAGACTACTGTAATGCCCTCTACTTGGGGCTACCTCTGTGCCGGACCCGGAGATTGCAGCTAGTGCAGAACGCGGCGGCCAGGCTGTTGTTGGGACTCCCAAAACGGGAACATATACAGCCGGGGCTACGTGAACTGCACTGGCTGCCGATTATATACCGGGTCCAGTACAAAGTGTTGGTCGTTACCTTTAAAGCCTTATATGGCCGAGGACCTGTCTACCTGAGGGACCGTCTTTCCCCATACGAACCCCAGAGAGCACTGAGGTCAACCGGGAAAAACCTAATGACTGCCCCTGGGCCGAAGGAAATTAAATATCAGAGTACCAGAGCACGGGCCTTTTCGATCGCGGCCCCTACCCTGTGGAACCGACTCCCAGAGGAGGTGCGGGCCCTGCGGAACCTTGAACAGTTCCGCAGGGCCTGCAAGACCACCCTTTTTAAATTAGCATACTCGGACTGCTAGGAAAAACGGTAACCAAGGGTCCGCCAATGCGGTCTAAAGATCTATACCGCATCACAACTGTATTACTGGATTGGTTTTAAGTTAATATTTTAATGTTTTATTGCTCTATATTGTAATTTTAAGGTTTTACTTGTTATTGTATGATTGTAGAATGTTGTTAGCCGCCCTGAGCCTGCCGTGGTGGGGGAGGGCGGGATATAAATGAAATAAATAATAATAATAATATGTTCCCTTCATCCTGGCTGCAATTTCCCTTTGTTCTTGTTGCTGCAATTACTTGCAGTGCTGTCCTGGGCAGCAGGCTGGAGCTGCTCTTTTTAGGCACCTGCCCACTGGATGCGGGCAAAAAGCCAACCGAGTCTTTCCGTCTCTCAGAACCGTCGCAGACAGCAGACATCATGCAGGAGGCCAAAGTGAACCTCATCCCCCTGAAAGTCTGCAACAGCAGCGGCTGGTACAGTGGCCGGATCCACTACAACAACCTGTGTGCCGGCTACGAGCAAGGAGGCATCGACAGCTGCCAGGTAGGGGGGCCTCCGTCCCAGGCTGCTTCTCATGACCTTCTAGGGTTGCCAAGTCCAATTCAAGAAATATAAGAACATAAGCCATGTTGGATCAGGCCAATGGCCCATCGAGTCCAACACTCTGTATCACACAGTGGCCAAAAATTATATATATATATACACACTGTGGCTAATAGCCACTGATGGACCTCTGCTCCATATTTTTATCTAACCCCCTCTTGAAGCTGGCTATGCTTGCAGCCGCCACCACCTCCTGTGGCAGTGAATTCCACATGTTAATCACCCTTTGGGTGAAGAAGTACCTCCTTTTATCCGTTCTAACCCGACTGCTCAGCAATTTCATTGAATGCCCACAAGTTCTTGTATTGTGAGAAAGGGAGAAAAGTACTTCTTTCTCTACCTTCTCCATCCCATGCATAATCAAGTAAACCTCTATCATGTCACCCCGCAGTCGACGTTTCTCCAAGCTAAAGAGCCCCAAGCGTTTTAACCTTTCTTCATAGGGAAAGTGTTCCAAAGTGTTCCAACCCTTTAATCATTTTAGTTGCCCTTTTCTTCATTTTTTCCAATGCTATAATATCCTTTTTGAAGTGCGGTGACCAGAATTGCACACAGTATTCCAAATGAGACCGCACCATCGATTTATACAGGGGCATTATGATACTGGCTGATTTGTTGAGGAACTTTATCAAAAGCTTTCTGGAAGTCAAGGTAAACAATATCTATCGGGTCTCCTTTGTCCACATGTTTGTTCACCCCTTCAAAGAAATGTAACAGGTTAGTGAGGCAAGATCTTCCCTTACAGAACCCATGATGAGTCTTCCTCAATAACTCGTGTTCATCAATGTGCCTACTTATTCTGTCCTTGATAATGGTTTCTACCAACTTTCCCGGTATTGAAGTCAGACTGACTGGCCTGTAGTTACTCAGATCTCCTCTGGAACCCTTCTTAAAGATGGGGGTGACATTTGCTACCTTCCAGTCCTCAGAAACGGAGACAGATTTCAATGAAAGATTGCATATTTTTGTCATTAGGGGTGGAGCCAAGATCAAGGCTGTGACAAGCATAATTGAACTCCAAGGGAGTTCTGGCCATCACATTTAAAGAGACAGCACACCTTTTCAAATGCCTTCCTTCCGTAGGAAATAATGAAGGATAGGGGCACCTTCTTTTGGGGCTCATAGAATTGGACTCCCTGGTCCAATCATTTTGAAACTTGGACGGAAAAGTCTGCTGGGAACTCTATTATTCCCCAGGGAGATTTATTCCCATAGGAAATCATGGAGAATTGATCTGCGGGTATCTGGGGCTCTGGGGGGGGGGCTGTTTTTTGAGGTAGAGGCGCCAAATTTTCAGTATAGCAGCTAGTGCCTCTCCCCAAAATACCCCCCAAGTTTCAAAAGGATTGGACCAGGGGGTCCAATTCTATGAGCCACAAAAAAGGTGCCCCTATCCTTCATTATTTCCTATGGAAGGAAGGCATTGAAAAGGTGTGCCGTCCCTTTAAATGTGATGGCCAGAACTCCCTTTGGAGTTCAATTATGCTTGTCACAGCCTTGATCTTGGCTCCACCCCTAATGTCTCCTGGCTCCACCCCCAAAGTCCCCAGATATTTCTTGAATTGGTCTTGGCAACCCTACGCTAGGCCCAAATGGGACAAGCGTTTGAGCTCCTTCTGCCCCTTCCCTCCTTCATCTCTTGCTGCTCTTCAAATCCTCTTTCTTGAGCTCCAGCTGCCTCTCTTCCCCTTCCTGATAGAACACTGCTCTTCACACCTTCCTGCCTGCTCACAGGGTATTCCTCTCTCCCGGGCAGGCCATCTTGAACTAGGGATGCCAGCAGCCTCCAGGGGAGAGCAAGGATCCCTTGGAACTACTGCTCCTCTCCAGGCTACAGAGATAAGTTTTCCTAGAGAAAATGGATGCTGTGGAGGGTGGACGCTGTGGCATTGTACCCCACTCAGCAGAGCCGGATTAAGAATCAGGCCAACGCATCTGCTGGTGTGACCTTGGGTCAGCCACAAGTTCTCTCAGAGATGTTCCGCTCATGAGCAGTTTCTGTCAGAGCTCTCTCAGCCCCACCTGCCTCACATAGGGTGTCTGTTGTGGGGAGGGGAAGGGAAAGGAGATCTGTAAGATGCTCTGGGTAGCAAAGGGTGAGGTATATATATCCAACCACTTCTTATCTTCTTGGTAACCACAGGGTTTTTTTTTTAAGCAGGAACTCCTTTGCCTATCGGGCCACTCATTCCTGCCGCAGCTTATAGCAGGCCTTACAGTAAGCTCCTGGAGGATTGGCTACATCAGGGGGTGTGGCCTAATAGGCAAAGGAGTTCCTGCTTCAAAAAAAAAAGCCCTCGTTAGCCCCATCTTGGATAAATCTCCTCAGGAATTTTTGTGACAGTCTATGTTAACTTGCCCCATAACATTCCTTTCCCCAGACAGGTTGCCTGTATCAGTCATCTGCTCCCTGATAAGCAGGTTCGGTGTTGGGGTGAAGTGCTTGGACTCTTATCCAGGAGAACTGGGTTTGATTCCCCACTAGGGTTGCCAAGTCCAATCCCAGAAATATCTGGGGACTTTGGGGGTGGAGCCAGGAGACACTGGGGTGGAGCTAGGGGGAGGGGGGGGAAACGGCGCCGGGGAGCATGGTGAGCCGCCCCGTCTCGGAGCGGGCGACGCCGCTGTGCGGCTGCCGCCCCACCGCAGCTACTTCTCCGAGATGGGCTCAGGCTGAGCCCATCTCGGAGAAGCAGCTGCGGGGGGGGGGGGGGCAGCAGCGGCGCGGTGGCCTCGCCCGCTCCGCCTCTGGGGTGGATTCGGAGGGGGGGGTGGAGGCGGGCCGGGGGCGTGGCCAGCCGCGAGTCCGGGTCCTAGAAGGGCCCGGATTCACGGCTCGCCATGCTCCTGGCCTGCCTCCGCCCTCCCCTTCTCTGGTTTTGCCTCGCTGGTTTTGCCTGCGCTGCTGCCACCTCTTGGCTGCTCCTCCGAGATGGGCTCAGCCTGGGCCCATCTCGGAGGAGCAGCTGCGGTCGGCGGGGAGGGGGCGGCAGCGGCGCAGCGCGGCAGCCTCGCTCGCTCCGGGATGGGGCAGCTCGCCATGCTCCTTGGTGCCGTTTCCCCCTCCCCCCGCTTCCGTTTTTTTGGGGAGCGGGGGAAGAGGCTGGAAATCCTGGGGTCCCCTGCCAGGGTGGGAGGGTTGGGAAGCCTATTCCCCACTCCACTTCTACCTGCTGGAATGGCCTTGGGTCAGCCAGAGTTTTCGTAGGAGTTGTCCGTGATTGTGCAGCTGCTGTGAAATCTCTCTCAGCCCCACCCACCTCACAGGGTGTCTGCTGTGGGGGGGGGGGAAGGTAGCTCTGAGACTCTGAGAGTATAAAGCGGGATATAAATCCAATATCTTCTTAAGCCAGCCCACACGCTTTGTGCTCCCTGTTCCTCCTGATGCCTTCGTCTTCTCCTTCCTACCGCAGGGCGACAGCGGTGGCCCTCTCACATGCAGAGAATCCAGGTCAGAGCGCTTTTGGGTTGTCGGAGCCACCAGCTGGGGCAGTGGTTGCGCCAAGGTCCGGAAACCGGGGGTCTACACCTCCACGCAGCACTTCCTGGACTGGATCAAGGGGAAGACCAAGGATAAATTCTTGACTCCTGCTGGCCGCCCAGGTTCACACTCCAGGCCCCTAAAAATGACCACCGTGGCAACGCGCAAGCCCTGGAGGCCTCCTTCCCAGCAGGAGATCCAGCAGTTTGCCAACTGGGTGAACGCTCACCCAAAGCCCACCTACCCTCAAGCGACCACCCCCCCTCCCCTAACCCGGCCACCAGCAGGGGGATGGAATCAGGGGTGGGTTAATCCGTGGTCTCGTCCTCCACCCACGTCTCTACCCCAGTCCTCCTTCTATGGGCAGCAGGCCCAGAACGCGGGGCTAACCTGGCCCCCCAGAACTCGCCCCCCGCCTCGTCCCTACGGGCTGCAGAACTGGAATGCGGGGCTGACCTGGCCTCCCAGAACGCGCCCCCCACCTCTGATGCAGGCTTCAACCTACGGGCAGCAGAGCTGGCAGGGGGGGGCGACCTGGCCTGCCAGGACACGCCCCCCACCTGTGACACAACAGTACTGGCAACAGACCTGGCCTCCTCGAACCCGACCCCCAGCACAGTGGCAACCCCCCAAGTGGACCTGGGGGAGACCCTCAGGGCAGGCCCAATATGCCAACACCTGGCGCCCGATACGGTAAGGACCGGCCATAACAGCTTCCGTCCCCACAGGGACAGCCCAGCCTCGGCCCTTACCCACAGCAAGCCAGTTCCTGATGCCCT
Source organism: Heteronotia binoei (assembly GCF_032191835.1). NCBI lineage: Eukaryota > Metazoa > Chordata > Lepidosauria > Squamata > Gekkonidae > Heteronotia > Heteronotia binoei. Next base: position 131,214,029 of record NC_083230.1, on the reverse strand, counting down.
GCCCTTACAGCACTGCACCAGCCAAGCGCCAACAGCCGCCTGCACCTTGACCTTCCTTTCCTCGCCAGGGCCCCAAACCAGGCCGCATGTGCCCCTACCGCAGACTTACCCCGCTTTGTTTCAGCAGAGTAGAACGATTATCTTTGAAAACAAATGAGCAATTGCTGTGGTGTCTTGGCAAGACATGAAGAACTCTGGAGGGGTATGGGAGGAAACGAATTTGCCCCCTACGCTCTCTGCGCTTGAGGGTCGAGTATGAGTGCCTGGACTCTGGCAAGCTGGACCTGATTGTTACCGGAAGATCCAGGTGCACATCGTGAACACTGCGGTGCACTCGTTTCTGGGCTGGGAGCCTCTTGTATTCATGGGCGTCCAGGGGTGGCTCTTCTGTGAGGATTTCTTGGAATTTGCATCAGCAATAAATTGGTTCCCTCCCTCGCCTGAAGTTTGTCTTGTGTTCTCCACAGTAGGAACGGCACAGTAGCAGAAATGCTCCTGGTGCCACGCTTGCCAGGATTCGAAGGCACCAGAGTTCCTCACGAGGGTTGGCTTGAGGTTAGCGAGCGAGATATGCAGAAGCAGAAACCGGGTACATTTAGACATCAGATTAAGCCATGATTTAGAAATCACAGGTTCATCCCAAAGCAAGACTGCCAAGAAAACTGAGGTTTTGTGGTTGCAGCTAAAAGCAAGAGGAGCCCTGCTGGATCAGACCAATCATCTATCTAGTCCAGCATCCGGTCTTTAACAGTGGACAACCAGTTCTTCTGGACAGCCAACTACAGTGGCCAGCCAGCTCCTCTGGAGGGACAACAATAGGGCAGAGAGGTCAAGGCCTTCAGAAGAACATCAGAAGAGCCCTGCTGGGTCAGACCAGTGAGAGTCCATCTAGTTCAGTCTCCTGTCTCACTCAGTGGCCACCCATTTCCTCTGGAGGGCCAACAAAAGGGCAGATAGGCCAAGGCCTTCATAAGAACATCAAAAGAGCCCTGCTGGGCCAGACCAGTGAGAGTCCATCTAGTTCAGTCTCCTGTCTCACTCAGTGGCCAACCAGTTCCTCTGGGGGTCCAACAACAGGGCAGAGAGGCTGAGGCCTTCCCTTAAGAAGAACATCAGAAGAGCCCTGCTGGGTCAGACCAGTGAAGGCCCATCTAGTCCAGCATCCTGTCTCACACAGTGGCCAACTACTTCCTCTGGAAGGTCAATAACGGCAGAGAGGCCAAGGCCTTCCCCTGAGGAGAACATCAGAAGAGCCCTGCTGGGTCAGACCAGTGAGGGTCCATCTAGTCCAGAATCCTGCCTCACAGAGCGGCCAACCAGTTCCTCTGGAGGGCCAAAAACAGGACAGAGAGACTGAGGCCTTCACAAGAACACCAGAAGAGCTCTGGATCAGACCAGTGAGGGTCCGTCTAGTCCAACATCCTGTCTCACCCAGTGGCCAGCCAGTTCCTCTGGATGGCTAACAATAGGGCAGAGAGGCCTGGGGGTGGAACCAGGAGCAAGAGTGTGACAAGCAATAATTGAACTCCAAAGGGAGTTCTGACCTTCACATTGAAAGGGACCGCACACCTTTTAAATGTCTTCCCTCCATTGGAAATAATGAAGGATAGGAGCACCTTTTTCTGGGGCTCATAGAATTGGACCCCCTGGTCCAATCTTTTTGAACCTTGGAGGATCTTTTGAGGGGAGGCACTGGATGCTATGCTGAATCTTTGGTGCCTCTATCTCAAAAAACAGCCCCCCAGAACCCCAGATACCCCCGGATCAATTTTTCATTATGGAAATTGGTCTCCATAAGGAATAATGGAGTGTGCAGCAGACATTTCCACCCTGCTCCCCAGTTTCTGATGACCCTGAAGCGGGAGGAGGGCCTCCAAACTGGGGGATTCCCCTGCCCCCACCTGGGGATTGGCAACCCTATCAGGGTTCACAGGTGCAATTCAAGACATATCTGGGGGTGGAGCCAGGAGAATTTGGGGGTGGAGCCATGAGCGAGGTTGTGACAAGCATGATTGAACTCCAAAGGGGGTTCTGGCAATCACATTTAAAGGGACCGCACACCTTTTCAATGCCTTCCCTTCACTGGAAGTAATGAAAGATAGGGGCACCTTTTTCTGGGGCTCATAGAATCGGATCACCTGGTGCAATCCTCTTGAAACTTGGAGGGTGTTTTGAGGAGAGGCATTGGATGCTATGCTACAAATTTGGTACCTCTACTTTAAAAAACAGCCCCCCCCAGAGCCCCAGATACCCATGGATCAATTATCCATTATACCTAATGGGAATTGGTCTCCATAAGGAATAATAGAATACCCAGAAGACATTTCCCCTCCACACCACATTCTGATGACCCTGAAGCGGGGGGAGGGCCTCCAAACCGAGAGATCCTCTGCCCCTACCTGGGCATTTAGCAACCAAACAGAGTAACGTGAAAAGATAGAACAGGAGGAAAAAGCTACGTGGGCATTCACGTTAAATCAACCTCAAATCCTTAGAAATGTGATTATTTATATACAATTGTTCATGGGAAATACAATGTGGTGCAAAGTGCAAAAGAAAAACTACTCCCGAAACAATAAGTTCAATATTAATGTCCGACAGTTTGTTCCTAGAAATTGGAGTCGGGAAGTAGTGCGTAATGCCGCGAAAACAGAGCCCAATGCTCCAATTCTTCTCTGTTAGCCAATATCAAGATGGATTGCTGCAAGGTATTTATAAGTATTATATTAGTAGGGTTTGTAGAATCTTTCGGGCTCAAGTGCCGTGTTCTACTGGAGAAAGTTTTTCTTCCAGACGTTTTGTTCTCAGCTGCGGAGAACATCCTCAGTGGCGTTGCAGCCGGAGCAGGCGCTCAGACCTTCTTGGCTGCTGAAGCCCAAGGAAGCCCCACCAAACAATGGGCACATCCACAAACCAATTGCCCTTTCATCACACCCCCTCCAGCCTACAAATAGCAGCTCTCCAGCAGCCCTGGCACCACTCAATGCACAGCAGCCAAGAAGGTCTGAGCGCCTGCTCCGGCTGCAACGCCACTGAGGATGTTCTCCGCAGCTGAGAACGAAACGTCTGGAAGAAAAACTTTCACACTAAGGAATGGAGAGGATCAATAAACTTCTGTTACTCCATATCAACACCTTTACTTTTTACCCACTTATATATGGGATCCCATTCCTCCTGGCATTTTTGCACATTGCCATCTCTTAATCTTATGGACATTAAATCAGATTCTGCGGCATCTAACAGTTTGGTAATGAATTCCTCTCTGTTGGGGATTTTATTGGTCTTCCAATACTTGGCATAAAGTATTCTGGCAACAGTAACTATGTATAGTAATAGTTTTAGTTTTGTCTTAGGAAAGTTTTGTCTACAAATATTCAAGAGGTATAGTTCTAGTACATGACTAATTTTTATTTTCAAGATTTTTTGTGCCCAAATATTGACTTGGGCCCAGTATTTTCTGGCATCTTCACATTGCAACCAAATATGAAACAAGGATCCTTTAATTTCTCGACACTTCCAACATTTGTTTGAATATGTGGGATATATTCTAGCCAGTCTATCTGGAGTGAGGTACCATCTGTATACCATTTTATACAGGTTTTCTTTAAAATCTGCTGGTTTTATTAATTTCAAATTCTGTTTCCATAGTTTTTCCCACTCAACCAAGTCATTCAGTTTATTGATCCTCTCCATTCCTTAGTGTGAATGAGTTTGTAGTTGTAGTGGTTTTTCTTTTCAATTGTATTGTTGTGTATTCCCTATTGTGTTCTATTGTGTTCTATTGTGTTTTATTGTGTTCTATTGTGTTTTATTGTTTTTTATTATCTTTTCGCTTATTGTTGTTTTGGATGTATTTGTTTCTTTTTTATTATTTGTTTGTTTGCTTGCTTGCTTAATAAAACTATATACTACGTGAAAAACTTTCTCCAGTAGAACACGGCACTTGAGCCCGAAAGATTCTACAAACCCTAATGATGATGCCAGCCGTGAAAACCTGAAATCTTTATTATATTAGTATTTATAAGTATTATTATAATAAGTATTATAAGTATTTATAAGTATCATGATCGAAGGTATTTATAAGTATTTTATATATTGCATTGTTTGATACTGTAATGTTGATGTATTAGTGATTTTTAATTCTTCGCTCATGCAGCTCGTCGAATCCTTGTGTGAAACGGCAATTAGCGCATCCCTGTTGTGTCCTACCGCCTTGCTGCAATCCATCTTGATACTGGCTAACAGAGAAGAGTTGGAGCATTTGTTTTCACGGCGTTACGCACTACTTCCCGACTCCAATTTCTAGGAACAAACTGTCGGACATTAATATTGAACTTATTGTTTCGGGAGTAGTTTTTCTTTTGCACTTTGCGCCACATTGTATTTCCCATGAACAATTGTATATAAGTAATCAAATTTCTAAGGATTTGAGGTTGATTTAACGTGAATGCCCACGTGGCTTTTTCCTCCTGTCCCACCTGGGCATTGGCAGCCCTAGATGGAGTTCTTCTTTCAGCTTCCAGTTTCGTATGTCAACTGATGAGGTTGGTTGTTGGAGTTGTCTCCTTGCAAAGAAACGGCTGAATATCTTGAGCCAGCTTGTCTCTGCTGAGTGGACCTGAGGATGGGCGTCTGGATGTGCACTGTAATAAGGGAAACCTCAGCCAAAGGGGGACTTGACGCAGACAAAGGCTCTGACAGAGTGATTATTGGGGGGGGGGGGGCTGCACTTTTCTTTTGGTCTTCAGCCCCTTTTGCATGTCTTCTTCTGCCTTGTCCATTCTGAAGAAGAGAGAACTCTGGGAAGTGGGCATTCTACATGAGGCCACACATTTTATGATGTCACGTGTGTGAGAGGAGGTGGTGAAAGCAATATGCGAAGTGATGAAGAATGTGAGGTTATGGTTCCAGGTCTCCCTCCCAGTTCTGATTTTTGTTGTTTTCCAGCACAGGTCCAGTGGGCAAGACAACTGCGAGTAAGTGGCAACAGAACTCTGGGCCCAAAGAGTAGCACATGAAACTACTTCACCAGAGCCTTGGTCCATCAAGGTCAGTAAGGGCTGCGGAGACTGGAAAGGGCTCTCCAGAGTCTCAGGCTAAGGTCTTTCACGTCACCTAAGGGAGGGACGGTGGCTCAGTGGTAGAGCATCTGCTTGGTAAGCAGAAGGTCCCAGGTTCAATCCCCGGCATCTCCAACTCAAAAAGGTCCAGGCAAGTAGGCGTGAAAAACCTCAGCTGGAGACCCTGGAGAGCCACTGCTGGTCAAGGGAGGGATGGTGGCTCAGTGGCAGAGCATCTGCTTGGTAAGCAGAAGGTCCCAGGTTCAATCCCCGGCATCTCCAACTAAAAAGGGTCCAGGCAAGTAGATTAGATTAGATTAGATAATTTTATTTATATCCCGCCCTCCCCGCCGGGGCAGGCTCAGGGCGGCTAACAGTAACAGTAACATTCCATTGTATAAAAACAAGGTTACATTCAACATTAAAATTCTAATAGATTTAAAATTAATTACAGTTATAAAAGTGCTAATGCTATTGCTATTTGTTCTTTATTATGATGGCGGTATCATTAGTACTTAATTTTCTACATCATCGAAAGCCAGTCGGAAGAGGAAAGTCTTGCAGGCCCTGCGGAATTGTTCAAGATCCCGCAGGGCCCGCATTTCCTCTGGAAGTTGGTTCCATAAGCTCGGGGCCACAGAGGAGAAGGCCCGATTGCGGGTGCATTGCAACTTCACCTCTCTTGGTCCGGGGATAGTCAGCAAGTTTTTTCCAGCTGACCTCAGTGCTCTCTGGGGTTCATATAGGGAGAGACGGTCCCTGAGGTAGACAGGTCCTCGACCATATAGGGCTTTAAAGGTAATGACCAGCACTTTGTAACGAACCCGGTATATAACTGGCAGCCAGTGCAGCTCGCGCAGCCCAGGCTGTATGTGCTCCCATTTAGGGAGCCCCAACAGTAGCCTGGCCGCTGCGTTCTGCACCAGCTGCAGCTTCCGGGTTCGGTACAGAGGCAGCCCCATGTAGAGGGCATTACAGTAATCCAGTCTCGAGGTGACCGTTGCGTGAAGTACCGTTGCCAGATCTTGGCGCTCTAGGAAGGGAGCCAACTGCCTTGCCCGCCTCAGGTGGAAGAAGGCTGACTTGGCAGTGGCTGCAATCTGGGCCTCCATTGATAATGAAGGCTCCAGTAAAACTCCCAGACTCCTAACCCGGTGCGCCGCTTTCAGCGGCGCCCCGTCGAAGACCGGAAGAGGTGTTTCCCCTTCCCGGGCGCCCCGACCCAGACAAAGGACTTCTGTCTTCGCTGGGTTCAATTTCAGCCCGCTCCTCCTCAACCACATTGCCATATCCTGCAGGGCCCGGTCTAGATTCTCAGGGACGCAGTCAGGCCGGCCGTCCATTAGCAGATAGAGTTGGGTGTCATCTGCATATTGATGGCACCCAAGTCCGTATCTCCTGGCAATCTGGGCAAGAGGGCGCATGTAGATATTGAATAATATTGGTGAGAGAACTGCCCCCTGAGGCACTCCACAGTCCAGTGTGCGCCTCCGGGACCGCTCGCCACCAATTGCCACCCTTTGTCCCCGATCCTCGAGGAAGGAGGAGAGCCATTGTAAGGCAGACCCCCTCACCCCTATATCGGCGAGGCGGCGGGTCAGTAGCCGATGGTCGACCGTGTCGAACGCGGCCGACAGGTCTAACAACATCAGCACCGCCACACCGCCCCGATCCAGATGCCGTTGGAGATCGTCTACCAGGGCGACCAGTACTGTCTCCGTCCCATAGCCCGGGCGAAAGCCGGACTGGCAAGGGTCTAGGATGGAAGCGTCATCCAGAAAGCTCTGCAACTGCGACGCCACTGCCCTCTCAATTATTTTACCTAAAAACGGTAAATTAGAGACCGGTCGGTAGTTTGCCAATTCGGCCGGATCTGCTGTAGTTTTTTTCAGGAGGGGTCGGACCAAAGCCTCTTTCAGGGATGATGGAAAACGCCCCTCTGAGAGGGATCTATTTATGATGTCCCGTAAAGGACATTCAAGCTCCCTCAGGCAAGATTTAATTAGCCAGGAGGGGCATGGGTCCAGATCGCAAGTTGTAGGGCGCGCAGAGGAGAGGATTCCGTCAACTTCCTCCAGGCTGAGCGGGTCGAAATGATCCAGAGTTAAATCAGAAGACAGGCAAGGGGCCTCGGGCTCATGTACTGTATCTAAGGTGATGGGCAGGTCCTGGCGGAGCGACGTGATTTTGTCTGCAAAAAATTTCGCAAAAGCCTCACAGCCTATTTCTAATTCTCTTACGTTTGGTCTGCCTTGGGGCAGAGTAGTTAAGTGTCCAATTATTTTGAATAATTGTGCCGGGCGCGAATTTGCAGACGCAATCTTGGCCGCAAAGTACTTCTTCTTTGCGGCCTTGACTGCCATCTCATACGACCTCATAAGCGTTCTGTAGGATGTTCTCGCCGCTTCGCCACGAGTGCGCCGCCACTGCCTCTCTAGTCGTCGGAGTCCTTGTTTCAACCGGCGTAGCTCCAGGGTATACCAAGGAGCCAGCCTTGAACGAGGGCGCAGAGGACGTCGGGGTGCGATCTCGTTGATTGCCCCAGATAGCCGGTCTTGCCAGGCATCAACCAGGGCGTCAAGGGAATCACAAGGGGGCCAAGGATCCCGAAGAGCCGTTTGGAACCGTTCCGGGTCCATCAGGCTCCGCGGGCGAGCCAAAATAGGCTCTCCGCCCTTACAGGGTTGTGGTAGCGTCTCCATACGAGCCTTGAGGGCTAAGTGATCCGACCATGGTATCGCCTCCGTTGCGATTTCGTTCACTTTAATCCCGGCCGCAAAGATCAGATCTAATGTGTGCCCCGCCTGATGCGTGGGAGTCGTAACAAATTGGGAGAGTCCTAGTGTCGCCATGGAAGACACTAGGTCCATCGCCTGAGTGGAAGCCGCGTCATCGGCGTGGACATTGAAGTCGCCCAGGACCAGAAGCCCCGGGCACTCCAACGCCCAGCCGGACACCGCCTCCATCAGGGATGGTAAGGCGCTGGCCGGTGCGTTAGGCGGACGGTACACCAGCCAGATCGCCAACCTCTCCCCGACATCCAACGCAAGGCCGACACAAGTAGGCATGAAAAACCTCAGCTGGAGACCCTGGAGAGCCGCTGCCAGTCTAAGTAGACAAGACTGACTTTGATGCAGTATAAGGCAGCTTCATAGGTTCTTATTATCTGACCCTTCTGGATGGAGGTGCTGGGGATTGAACCTGGGACCTTCTGCATGCCAAGTAGATGCTCTACCACTCAGCCATGTCTCTCCCTCACATACTAACCCAGTTGTCCTCTCTCTCCATATAGCAGGAGACCTTGTTGCCTGATGCCACTCTGCTAAGCAGCAGGAAGAAATTCCCTCTTGAAAGGGCAGGGTGGGTGGGAACAATTGACATCCCCACCACAATGACTTCATTTCTGGTGCAACCTGGAAGTGGCATCTTACTTCAGGTGGTGCTCTAGCATTTGTTCAAAACTCTATGGTTAAAATATATGATTGTGGTTAAATGCTCCAGCGTCACCCCCGTGTGATGACATCCCTATTGGGTCATGCTGGAAATTACATCATTGTGTTGGGGAATCGATGGCTCCGTAGGGTTGCCAAGTCCAATTCAAGGGACTTGGGGGTTGGATCTAGGAGACTTTGGGGGTGGAGCCAGGAGCAAGGATGTGACAAGCATAATTTAACTCCAAAGGGAGTTCTGGCCATCACATTCCTTTTAAATGCCTTCCCTCCATTGGAAATAATGAAGGATAGGGGCACCTTCTTTTGGGTCTCATAGTATTGGACCCCCTCGTCCAGTCTTTTTGAAACTTGGGGGGTATTTTTGGGAGAGGCACCAGATGCTATGCTGAAACTTTGGTGCCTCTATCTCAACAAACAGCCCCCCAGATACCTGCAGGTCAATTCTCCATTTAACCTTATGGAAATCGGTTTCCATAGGGAATAATGAAGTGTGCAACAGGCATTTCCCTCCCCTCCCCTCCCCCCGCTTACTGATGACCCTGAAACGGGGAGGGCCTCCAAACTACCTGGCCCTGCCCCTACCTGGGGATTAAACAACACAGAGAATCACAGCAAAAGCTGGCGGAAATAAACCCTAAGGTTCTGTGATGACCAGCCGCCAAATAAATGAACCGACTTAGAAAAAAACTTACAAAAAAACTTTATATAATATTCTAAACATTCACATAAACCTTATCTTAACCAATGTACCCTGATAAACAGAACACCTAAAGTGGAAAACAAAAAAGGACAAAGTCTCAAATTTTATGATGTATCGTCCCATGTACATCATACATGTACATGAGACAGGTTAAAATGGATAAAAGGAAGTACTTCTTCACCCAAAGGGTGATTAACACGTGGAATTCACTGCCACAGGAGGTGGTGGCGGCCACAAGCATGGCCACCTTCAAGAGGGGTTTAGATAAAAATATGGAGCAGAGGTCCATCAGTGGCTATTAGCAACAGTGTGTGTGTGTGTGTGTATATATATATATATATATATATATATAATTTTTTTTCCGCCACTGTATGACACAGAGTGTTGGCCTGGATGGGCCATTGGTCTGATCCAACATGGCTTCTCTTATGCTCTTATGTACATGATATGTCCCTCCAAATTCAAGATAAATCCTCAGTCCGCTTGCTCTTGAGGAGATCCCACAGTCTTTCTGAGTTGTTCCACTTCCCATAATGTAGAATGTACACAGCATAACACAGAGACGAGGTTGTACTTTGTGTTCCCTCGTTTATTTGGAGGCTGGTCATCGCGGAACCTTCGGGTTTATTTCTGCTACCTACCTGGGGATTAAAAAAACCAAAGGTACATAGCCCACCGTGAAAACCGGCTTCTATCATTAAATTATACAAAGTCAACAAAAATAAACATGCTCATATCATAAATTACAAAACAACCATAACATTCAGTCCTTAATGAAAGGGGAAGCATTAACACCCAGAGTCCTTCTTTTCATCTTGTGAAAACTTCCCCTCTCATTCCATGCAATCCTGGTGCAGTACTCCAGATGATTAATGTCTGTCCGAAGATGCAGCCAATAATCCAAGTTTCCAAGGACAAGGTCGTACTGAACCCTTGTTTCGCGTGAGCTTCTTCAAGCTGCAGTAATCCTTTTAGCCATTTTTCTTAAGTATTAGGCCAAATAGGCGGCTTGTTTAAGCGAACACCCACCTGGGGATTGGCAACCCTATCGCTCCCCTAAATCTAGTTCCCCACCTCCCACCCATGGCCAGGCTGTGGCACCAAAGGAAGTTCTTGACTTGGACATTTTTGTGGAATCTACTGGGCTCCTCAGCGACTTGGAGTGTTTTCTTTGTTTCAAACCACTTGCGAGATCTAGAAAGGGGGAAGTGGTGAGAGGTTGTCCCCTTCTGCTTCTTGGGTTTCGGTTTCCGGCAGTGGGCAACCTTGAACCACTCTGTGCTAAATGGCATGTGTAGACCACTAACAATCTGTGTCTTCTTGCAGTGGGGTTTGCGGAAGGCGCCCGCGGGCCCCCAGCCATGGCGGTTTGACCCGGATCATAGGAGGCATGAACGCTCTGCCGGGAACGTGGCCATGGATGGTCAGTTTCTGCAAAGTGAAGGGGAATATGTTCTCCCATTTCTGTGGAGGGTCCCTCATCAGCTCTCACTGGATCATCTCTGCGACCCACTGTTTTCTTAAAAATAAGTAAGCCAAAAGGAAGTCATCTACCTCAATATTTTTTGTCTGGGACAGGGTAGTGGGGCACAGCAAAGGAGGTGTTGTGCAGCCCAGTCTGAGGGTCAGGCAGTTACTGGGGGGGGGGGGGATGTCAGACCCAGAGTCAAGGAAAAGACAACTGAAGTTCAAGATCTTTATTCCAGCTTCATGGGCATACACAAGTGTTGTTGGAACTGACCTCTCTGTCAGTTCCCCCAACTTATTGTTTTCAAACAATTTTATTAGTAACATATGGTAATAAATTTCAATTTCTTTCTTCATTAATAATTACTTTTTTTAATCTATCCCATATATTTATTTATTTATTTTATTTATTTAGGATTTATATCCCGCCCTTCCCACGAGGTGGCTCAGTAGTAGTAACTTTAGTACATTTCAGAAATATATTACTTTCTACCCACCCCTCCCCCTGTTACTTGACCCCCGCTGGTGTTATATACTTAAAATCTTAATATTAAAGGTACCCTTAATTAATAAGAACCAAAAGTAATATCCTCCTCCCTCTTGTACTTAGTCATTATCAAAAAATGTCCAATGTCCTTTTATTTTTTACTCTTTTTCTACGTATCTTCTGAATTTTTTGCACTCCAGTTCCCCCAACTTATAAACTTTTGCCCTGACCATTATAATTCAAGCCAAAGCGCGCCGAGCAAAAGCGGGGGTTTTGTGCGGAGTTTTTGCTAAGCTCTCATCACTACAGGTGCCCACTATCAGTTTATGGTGCTCATCTCCTCCAGCTCTTTGACTTTGGTTACCTAGCAACTACCCAATTCCCAGACATGCCATCCTCCCTCCAGATAAGCAACAAGTTACAGTTATATCAAAGGCATAGCGAGCGCAACTCACAAACACTTCCTGCTTAATAACCGATAGGCTTTGTTAGACTCCAAGTTTCTCCTTTAGACAGAAGGCTTAAAATATAGGTAGAGAGGCAAAACACCTTAGAAACTTTAGTACATTTCAGAAAACAGTTACACAGTTACAGAAGATAGTCAAGCATAAAAGCATATTTCTACAATCAAGCATTTATTTATTTTATTTATTTATTTGATTTGATTTATATCCCGCCCTCCCGGCCGAGGCAGACTCAGGGCAGCTCACAATATAAAAAATCACAACAAACAAATTAAATCGATACATATTATAAAAATTACACGTTCAATAGTTAAAACAATCAGAAAAATTTGGTGCTAATCTCTTTGATATATGTTAATTCTAAAGCATAATTCTATAGTCTAAATCTACATCCTGTTAGGCTACATTTTCCCCGTTAGAGTTTAGAGTCTAAATCCCAAGACCCATTTGTTTGGAATGACCATCATAGAGACAGTCTCCTGTCTCCATCCAAGGCAGCCGAGGCTGAAATCAACAAAGGCTTGTTAAGTTCTTGGGGTGACCAGCAGAGAGGTCCCTTGCCTCTCATGCAGTCTAGCGGCTTTTGTTCAAAAGCCCAGGGTTTATAAAGAGTTTCCTCTGGAAAACTTTTATCACTTATCTCTATCTTATCTAATATTTTTCATTCCAGTCACTGCAGATGCAAATCCAGACGGCAGTTATCTTGCTTCCTTCCCGTACCATCTAAGGATCACGCCATATAAAGCTATTCTTGTCCCGAAACAGCTTTCAACTTTCACCCGCTGACCTAGATTCTCAATCTAAACTGTTGACTGAGAGCAATGCGGATGCTATGAATAGTGCTCAATAGTTTGGAACTCTTGTTGCCGGTTTCATAAGAGACCCAATTCAAAAGAAATCCTGCCACAAAGTCAAAATGGTGAGGCCGAAACCCCACTTATAGGCATGCAAAAGAACCACCCACTGGATCCCTGGATCCAATTACGGCAGTCAAGCTTCGTGCCAAAACTGCTCATTGGTTCCCATTTAGAGTCTAAGTCTCAAAGGTGTAGCGAAGAGTCTCACTGCATCCGGGGGCGCAAAAGCAACCCACTGGACATAAAGTCCAGTTAGGCTTGCCAATCCCCAGGTCCCAGCGGGGAATCCCCTGATTTTGCAGTCTCCTTCCCGCCCCCAGTAAGCTGGCCAGCAGGGGAAGCCCCGCCCCCACAGCCTGGCACCTGCCTTTCCGCTTTAGAGCTAGTTCAGGGGTGGCCAACGGTACCTCTCCAGATTTTTTTTTGCCTACAACTCCCATCAGCCCCAGTCAGCATGGTTGATGGCTGGGGCTGATGGGAGTTGTAGGCAGAAAACATCTGGAGAGCTACCGTTGGCCACCCCTGAACTAGAAGAACCTTGGAAAGGCTTCCTTTCTGGATGGTGTGTCTGTGCCTTTAAATCTAGGACCCAGCCAGGCTGAATGGGGGTGGGGTGAGCCGGCAGAACAAGATGGCTGCTCCCAGTTAGCTGTGAAGCTGTAGCAGTCCAGAGACCTTCCATTTGTTTCACAATCCTTTTACAAGACGTTTGCATAGTAAAGGAGGAACTAGAGCTTTTGCTTTCCCTGTGCTAGTCTGATAGAACCTGAAACTTCAGCAACTCGTGAGTAAATTGCCCCACTGAGACCACACAAGTGTGGGGTCGCAGACTGTTTATTTTGGCTGCTCTCTCTCTCATATGAACATATGAAGTTGCCTTATACTGAATGAGACCCCCCTGGGTCCATCAAAGTCAGTATTGTCTACTCAGACTAGCAGTGGCGCTCCAGGGTCTCCAGCTGAGGTTTTTCACACCTCTTTGCCTGGATCCTTTTGAGTTGGAGATGCTGGGGATTGAACCTGGGACCTTCTGCTTACCCAGCAGATGCTCTGCCACTGAGCCTCCATCCCTCCCCAAATCAGTATTGTCTACTCAGACTGGCAGCGGCTCTCCAGGGTCTCCAGCTGAGATTTTTCACGCCTCTTTGCCTGGAGCCTTTTGAGTTGGAGATGCTGGGGACTGAACCTGGGACCTTCTGCTTACCCAGCAGATGCTCTACCACTGAGCCACTGTCCCTCCCATATAGTTTTTGCCTCGAGCCTTTTGAGTTGGAGATGCCGGGGATTGAACCTGGGACCTTCTGCTTACCCAGCAGATGCTCTACCACTGAGCCACAGTCCCTCTCTGTGTGTGTGTGTTTGTGTGTGTGTGTGAGAGAGAGAGTACAGGGACATGGGCTGCCTGGGTATGAGGAAATGAAGGCTGTATTCAGGGGAACTGCACTGTTGTATTTTTATGTATTTATTTTGGGAATGGGAAAAGTCTCCTGGCTCCACCCACAAAGCCCCCAGATATTTTCTGAGTTAGACTTGGCAGCCCTAACACTCCCTGTGTCCCCATTCTCTGTTCCAGCGACCTCGAAGAGATTCGGGCAGTGATCGGCATCACCGACTTCGCTAATCCTGGCTCTGAATTCCAGGTGCTTCGCCTCAAGAGGATCATCAACCACGAGTTCTACCACCAAGGGAACAACAACGACATCACCTTGATCGAGCTGGAGAAACCAGCCCGATGTAGCGACTACGTCCAGCCCGCCTGCCTCCCCGACCGCACCGTGGACGTCCCCAACTTACCCCATTGCTACATCAGTGGCTGGGGTGTCATGAATGTAACCAGTAAGAAATCAATGGGATTCCTCGTCCCATGGAAATAAAGCCTGTCTCATGAATTGGGGGGGGGGGGCGGGCTGTGGACAGGTGGAAGGGCATCTGTTAGGCATGCAAAAGTTCCCAGTTTCAATATTTTGTCGAAAGCTTTCATGGCCAGAGTTCCTTAGTTGTAGATTTTCCAGGCTGCATGGCTGTGGGCACTGTGAGACAGAAGAAGACATTGGATTTATATTCTGCCCTCCACTCAGAGTCTCAGAGTGGCTTACAATCTCCTTTATCTTCCTTCCCCACAACAGACACCCTGTGAGGTGGGTGGGGCTGAGAGAGCTCCGACAGAAGTTGCCCTTTTAAGGACAACCTCTGCCAGAGCTATGGCTGACCCAAGGCCATTCCAGCAAGTGCAAGTGGAGGAGTGGGGAATCAAACCTGGAGAGCCAGTTTGGTGTAGTGGTTAAGTGTGCAGACTCTTATCTGGGAGAACCGGGTTTGATTCCCCACTCCTCCACTTGCACCTGCTGGCATGGCCTTGGGTCAGCCATAGCTCTGGCAGAGGTTGTCCTTGAAAGGGCAGCTGCTGTGAGAGCCCTCTCAGCCCCACCCACCTCACAGGGTGTTTGTTGTGGGGGAGGAAGGTAAAGGAGGTTGTGAGCCGCTCTGAGACTCTTTGGAGTGGAGGGCGGGATATAAATCCAATATCTTCTTCTTCTTCTACTCCTAGATAAGAGTCTGCACACTTCACCACTACACCAAACTGGCACAGACCTGACATTTCGCCAGCAACAGCATCCTCAGAGGTATAACACGGAAGGCTAGAGTTTTCTCTGTGTCAAAGAGGAAAGACAAAGAAATTGTAGGATAATGACTCAGCCCTACCCCACTCAGGAAGGTGGGGTAGGGCCAAGGCACTATCTTGTAGGAATTTCCTAGGCAGTGACATGTTAATGGAGGAGCTTTCCTGAGGAGGTTCTTTTGTATATGGAGCTTTTCTGAGGAGGTTCTTTGCGTACGGAATCTCTCATTCAAAAGATCAGTATAGAGTGATGGGAAAGACCTCCGCCTGAGACCCAGGAGAGCAGCTGCCAGTCTGAGTTGACAAGACTGACCCTGAAGAACCAAGGGTCTGATTCAGTAAAAGGTAGCTTCATTGTGTTCATATGTTACATCTGAATGATGTTGCAGTGTTGGAAAACAAGGAAGGTCACCTGGGCTGATGTTCAAGGAAGGTCCATTAGGGGAGAGTCTGTAGCTCAGTGAAAGAGCCTCTGCTTGGCATTTATTTTATTTATTTCAGTAAATTTATATTCCTCCCTTTCCCAAAGGGGCTCAGGGCGGATCACAGCCAAGTAAAACCAGTCAAATACAATAAAACCAATAAAATGCAATTAAAAGCAAACAACACAACGCAGTACTATATAATAAAGGTGGGTGGGCTCATAGTGCAGGTTGGAATATAATCATTGTGGGGGAGGATAGCAGATGGCATAGGCCAGGGGTGGGGAACCCTTTTTCTGCCAAGGGCCATCTCTCTCTCTCTCTCTCAGCTTGGCTTCGCGAACGAAGATCCAAGAAGGGTGCAATAGTCCACGTCCGCTGCAGGCTCGCTGGTGGCTGACAAGACCAATGCGGGACAGGCAGGTCCGGCCACAGTGGCTGCAGGGAAAAGTCTGACCTAGGGCTGGTGCTGCAGCAGTGCGATTCTTCCTCAATCTCCTTTTGTCCTCAAGACCAGCTATGCGTGCGTTCTCAAAGGAAGAGACAGCCTGGTGGATGGTGTGTCTCCATGCTTTGCGATCTGAGGCTAGGTCAGACCACTGGTGATGGTTGATGCGACAGGTGCCAAGGGATTTCTTCAAGGAGTCCTTGTACCTCTTCTTTGGTGCCCCTCTATTTCGATGGCCGGTGGAGAGTTCGCCATACAGGGCAATCTTGGGAAGGCGGTGGTTTTCCATCCTAGAAATATGCCCTGCCCAGCGCAGCTGCGTCTTCAGCAGCAGTGCCTCGATACTGGTAACCTCCGCCCGCTTGAGGACTTCAGTGTTGGTCACAAAGTCACTCCAGTGGATGTTGAGGATGGTGCGAAGGCAGCGCTGATGAAAGCGCTCGAGGAGTCGCAGGTGATGACGGTATAAAACCCATGATTCGGAGCCGTAGATGAGGGTTGTCATCACAACCGCTTTGTAAACATTGATCTTTGTGCCTTTTTTCAGATGCTTGTTGCTCCACACTCTTTTGTGCAGTCGGCCAAAGGCACGGTTTGCCTTTGCCAGCCTGTTGTCAATCTCCTTGTCGATCTTGGCATCTGAGGAGATGATGCACCCCAGGTAGCTGAACTGCTGGACTGTCTTCAGAACTGATTCACCCACAGTGATGCAGGGAGGGTGATAATCTTCCTGGGGTGCAGGCTGGTGGAGAACTTCTGTCTTCTTCAGACTAACTTCTAGGCCGAATAGCTTGGCAGCCTCTGCAAAGCAGGAATCTGCTCTGCAAAGCAAAGAAAAAGATCTTTACGATCTTCTTTAGCATGATGCTTCAAAGAGCCGCAGTAGATCTAGATGATGATGATGGTGTCTACATCCGCTATTGCACCGATGGCAGCCTGTTCAACCTGAGGCGACTGCTTGCTGATGATGCTGCACTTGTCTCCCACTCGGTATCAGCTCTGCAGCATATGACGTCCTGCTTTGCAGAGGCTGCCAAGGGCCATATGGATATTTATAACATCATAAAAAATATATATCAACTTAAAAAACAGTGTTCCGCTGAGGGAGAGTGATTCAGGCCAGCAAAATTAATGCAAATAATTGTTTTTTTCTATTTGAAGTCATGTGGGGAGAGTCTAATCTGGCACACACACACACACACACACACGAACGGCCTGCCAGCCTAGGCAAATGCATAGGTCCAGAACTTTTTTGTAGAAAAAGCCCAGCAGGAACTCAGTAGCATATTAGACCACATCCCCTAATATTAGCATATTAGGTCACACACTCATTAGCATATTAGGCCACACCCCCTAATATTAGCATATTAGGCCACACCATCTTGGATAATCAAGTGCAAACTGAACTGGACAGTAACTTTTCCAGGCCCTGCAGCAATTCTGGCCGGCCAGCCAGGCCCCAGGGAGGCTGCCGCACAGTACATCTGGGCCCTGCGATCCCTGCCTGGCCCTGGGGAGGCTGCTGCACAGCGTGGCTGGCCCCACGACCCTCGCTGGCCAGCCAGGCCCCGGGGAGGTTGCCACATGGCTCGGTTTGGCCCAGCAATCCCTGAGGGTCACACCAAGTGACCTGAAGGGCCATATACGGCCTTCGGGACAGAGGTTCCCCACCCCTGGTATAGGCAATGAGGAGAAGGATGCCAGCTTGCCTCAACCAAATGCCTGGCGGAACAGCTCTGTCTTACAGGCCCTACGGAAAGGTAACAGATCCGGTAGGACCCATATCTCCATAGGGAGTTGATTCCACCAGGTTGGAGGCAAGGCAGACATCCTTTGGACCTATCTTGTACAAGGAAGATAAAGGAGATTGTGAGCCGCTCTGAGACTTCGAGATTCAGGATGGAGGGGGGGAATATAAATCCAATGTCTTCTTAACAGATGAGAGGATGTCCGCTTGCCTCAACCGAAGGCCTGGCAAAACAGCTCCATCTTGCAGGCCCTACGAAACGGAAACTAATCCGGTAGGGCTCGGATCTCCACAGGGAGCTGATTCCACCAGGCCGGGGCCAGGGCTGAAAAAGCCCTGGCCCTGGTCGAGGCAAGCTGGGATGGCCAGAAGGTGTTGGCTGGCGGACCACAGCAATCTTCGGGGCTCGTAGGGGAGAGGTGGTCCCACAGGTATGTCGGTCCCAGGCCGTGTAAAGCTTTAAATGTCAGTACCAGGCCTCAGATTCAGTGGGAGCTCACAGGAGCACAGCTCCTGAACCTTTCTGAGAGTTCCACCTCCTACTTCTGAGAGTTCCACCTCCTTGTCCATTGAATCGTAGGCGCAGCTGCATAACAATCCCTGGATGAGTTCCACCACCTATTTTTCTACAAAATGACCCCTGGTCAGTACTAAAACCTTGAAGCAGATTCGGTACTCAATTGGTAACCAGTGCAATTTGTATAGCATTGGCCGACTCCTTGCCCATAAAGGCAATCCATGTCATGAGCCCAGATGACAGGGAGCTGGAAGGGTTAACAGACCTGGAAGAGTTGCTGCTTCAACTTCTATTTTTTCAATTGGATCGTTCAAAACTTTTCGCATATTTTCTGCTAAGGGTGCTATTTTTATCTTTTGTAAGTACTCATCCATCTTTCCTTTCCTTATTTTAACACCTTTAAATAACTTGGCATAATACTTAAAGAATTCTCTTTTTATTCCTTCTTGATCTACCACCTCTCTTCCATCCACCACAATTTTATTAATAATTTTACTTTCTCTCTTTTTCTTCAGTTGCCAGGCCAAATATTTTCCGGGTTTGTTTGCTCCCTCGAAAGATTTCTGCTGCAATCTTTTCAGATTCCATTCCAGTTCTTTATTTAACAAATGTCTCATTTGCGTTTGTAATATTGTAATCTCCCTTACAATTTTCTTTTTCCCTGGCCTTTTTCTCAGTCCCCCTTCTTTTTTCTTTATTTCATTTTGAATGTCCAACATATGTTTTTCTTTTGCCCTCTTATCTTTGTTATTCAATGTAATCAATATTCCCCTCATTACTGCTTTATAAGCATCCCAGACTGTCTGAAATTCTATATCCTCTTTATCGTTTATTTGGAAGAAAGCTTTAGTTTCTTTTTCTAGAGATGTCACTATTTCTTTATTCTGTAGTAAATCTTCATTCAATCTCCATCTTCTCAACTTCTTAGACAATTTTGTAATCCACATTATTGGGTTATGGTCAGCCCCAATTTTAGGTAAAATCTCTATTTTCTTTGTTATAAGGCCTAAGTCTTTAGTGCCCCACAACATGTCAATTCTGGAAAAAGTTTTATGTCTTGCTGAAAAAAAGGTACAGTCCCGCACTTCAGGATTAAATTTCCTCCATATATCCTCCAAATTTTCTTGTTTGACCAATTCAAAAAAAGACTTTGGCAATTTTCCTTCCTTATTATTTTTTTCCCCCAGACCTATCCAATGTGTTTTTAATTGTTCCATTAAAATCCCCCATTATCAAAACTTGGTCATAAGTCAGTTCATCAAATTGTTGTATAATGTCTTTTAAAAAAGCATCCTTTGCACCATTTGGCGCATACAGTCCCAATAACAATGTTTTTTTTACATTTAATATTATTTCTACCGCTACAAATCTTCCATCTTTATCTTTAAACACTAATTTTGGCTCCAATTCTTGTTTAATATAGAAAATTAGGGTGATTAACATGTGGAATTCACTGCCACAGGAGGTGGTGGCGGCCACAAGTATAGCCACCTTCAAGAGGGGTTTAGATAAAAATATGGAGCACAGGTCCATCAGTGGCTATTAGCCACAGTGTATGTGTGTATATAAAATTTTTTGCCACTGTGTGACACAGAATGTTGGACTGGATGGGCCATTGGCCTGATCCAACATGGCTTCTCTTATGTTCTTATGTGACACAGAGTGTTAGACTTGATGGGCCGTTGGCCTGATCCAACATGGCTTCTCTTATGTTCTTATGTTCTTAAAATCACTCCCCTTTACTTCTGTTCAGCCAATGAATAAAATTCTAGTCCCAGTTGCTTATTCCATAAAAATTTGTAATCCATCCTGGGCCAGATGGATATACAGCTAAATTTTTTAAAACCCTCAAAGAGGAGTTAATCCCGAAACTTCAGAAATTGATGAATATGATAAGAACAAAAGGGAAAATACCAAATACGTGGAAGGAAGCTGTTATTTCTTTGATTCCAAAGGAAGACAGAGATGTTACGAACGTAAAAAATTATAGACCAATTTCATTATTAAATGACTATAAAATATATACAAGAATCTTGGCAGAACGGTATAAACAATATTTGATAAACTTTATAAAGGAAGATCAAGCAGGGTTTTTTCCCAAAAGGCAAATAAGAGACAATATCAGAATAGTTGCAAATATTGTAGAATATTATGAAAGACATCCAGAAAAGGAAGTAGCATTATTCTTTGCGGACTCAGAGAAAGCATTTGACAATTTAAATTGGGATTTTATGTTTGCAGTAATGGAGAAAATGGAGCTGGGAGAAAGCTTTATAAGAATGATAAAAGCAATATATACTGAACAACGTGCAAAGCTATGTATAAATGCTGATCTTACAGAAGACATGATAATTAGTAAAGGTACAAGACAAGGTTGTCCACTTTCCCCACTGTTGTTTATAATGACTCTTGAAATATTACTGATGCATATTCAAGAAGATAAAGAAATAGAAGGATTAAAAGTAAAAGGATTTACTTACAAATACAGAGCATTTGCTGATGATATAATGTTTATAAATGAAAACCCCATACAAGTCTCACCTTTGTTGTTAGCCAAAATACAAGAATATGGGGAGTTGGTGGGACTTTGTGAGGAAGAATCGCACTGCTACGGGACCAACCTGAGGAAGAATCGCACTGCTACGGGACCAACCCTAAATCAGACTTTTCCCTGCAGCCGCTGTGGCCGGACCTGCCTGTCCCACATTGGTCTTGTCAGCCACCAGCGAGCCTGCAGCAAACGTGGACTAATGCACCCTTCTTAAATCTTCGTTCGCGAAGCCAAGCCGAGAGAGGGGACTTTGTATTAATAAAGAAAAATCAAAACTTCTATGTAAAAATATGCAAATAAATAAGCAACAAGAATTGCAGAGACTAACGGGCTGTGAAGTTACCTCCAAGGTAAAATATTTACTTTCCTTATGAACAAAGGTTAAAACGCTTGGGGGTCTTTAGCTTGGAGAAACGTCGACTGCGGGGTGACATGATAGAGGTTGACAAGATTATGAATAGGATAGAGAAAGTAGAAAAAGAAGTCCTTTTCTCTCTTTCTCACAATACAAGAACTCGTAGGCATTCGATGAAATTGCTGAGCAGTTGGGTTTGAATGGATAAAAGGAAGTACTTCTTCACCCAAAGGGTGATTCACATGTGGAATTCACTGCCACAGGAGGTGGTAGCAGCTACAAGCATAGCCAGTTTCAAGAGGGGGTTACATAAAAATATGGAGCAGAGGTCCATCAGTGGCTATTAGCCACAGTGTGTGTGTGCATAATTTTTTTCCATTGTGTGACACAGAGTGTTGGACTGGATGGGCCGCTGGCCTGATCCAACATGGCTTCTCTTATGTTCTATGTTCTTATGATCTGGCATTAATCAACACCCGTATCGGAGCCGGGTAAGTTGTCCTAGCCCCACAAACGACATACTGAGGGATGGGACGTAGGTGGGAAGAGGTCTGAGCATTCCTGTATCTCTGGCCTCTTCCAAAACACTGAGGCCTAGTCCCACCACCATACCTCCCCCACCCCCACATGACCGGAATCCCTGATCCAGACATAACCCTCCCCACACAGTGCTATGGGGCCAAGCTGGTCCAGCTAGCATGTGCTCACTATATAACACTCTATAGACTCTTAACGGCTGATTCCTATAGCTGCTAATTATCTGATCTAATCTAAATTTCTATAATTAAGTTGATCCCACTACTAATTATAAGCCTTAGCCAATTAATTCCAAATTCTAATCAATACCCGCCCCTAAACCAACCCAGAATAAATCAACCCTCCCAAAATTATTCTACCCAGTTAATTAGCTAAAAAAGAAAACAATTCTAGATAGCAGCACTTATAAGGTTCAATTTAAATAAATCTTACTCCATTAATTAATTATATCCCTCCCTCAATTCTCTATAAAAATTTAAAATCTTACAAACATGAATACAATCAATCAATGTTAAAACAAATTTCAATGACTTAATAGGATCCAACCGAGATAAGCATTCCTTTAAAGTGCTAGATGAAAGTGTCAGGTGCTAAAAATAACCCGATTATAGTACAGTCCTTGCAGGATAAGTTCATTTCACAGCAGCAGTCCTCTTCTGTCTTGGGCCTTACCAGGCGAACAGCTGGGCCTCTACGATTGCCCAGCATGGCTCTCACGTCCAGTAGCCACCATTTATTCCCTAAACCTGTCCAGGTAAGTCCGGGGGCAGTAATTCCCTCTGAAAGACTGAAGCAGGCCTGCCTTAAGGGAGCCGGTGGGAGGCGTGGCAGCTCTGATCCTTTTAGTTTTCTTGCCCTGGGATAGTTTGGGCCAATACTGAGGCCCAGAACCTGTTATTCATGCCAAGTTTAGCCCTGGATCAATATTAGTCATGCCAGGTTTAGTCCTGGATCAAAGTAAACAACAGAATACTTTTGAAAATAGGTCCAGTGAAGCCACGAAGACTACCAATTTGGGCTGGGGAAGGCAGGGTTCTTGGGCCAGATTTTAAGTGTTAATTGTTGTGGGTCGGCAAAAAGAAAGAAAGAATGTTAACTCTTCACCCTGGCTTTGCTCACAGCAAAACAAACATCACGAATCCTGAAGGAGGCCAAAGTAAACCTCATTCCGACAGAGATCTGCAACAGTTCTGGATGGTTATCCATGCTGATTAAACCGGATTGTCTCTGTGCTGGGTTCGAGGAAGGTGGTGTGGACACTTGCCAGGTAGGTGGAGCCATTTTTTCACAGAGCTCCGAGTTCCAAGGTCCATCTAGTCCAGCCTCCTGTCTCACACAAGACTCAACCAGTTCTTCTGGAGGGCCAACAACAGGGCAGAGAGGCTGAGGCCTTCCCCTAAGAGGAACATCAGAAGAGCCCTGCTGGATCAGACCAGGGAGGGTCCATCTAGTCCAGCCTCCTGCCTCACCCTGAGGCCAACCAGTTCCTCTGGAGGGCCAACAACAG
Source organism: Heteronotia binoei (assembly GCF_032191835.1). Classification (NCBI taxonomy): domain Eukaryota; kingdom Metazoa; phylum Chordata; class Lepidosauria; order Squamata; family Gekkonidae; genus Heteronotia; species Heteronotia binoei. Next base: position 131,190,838 of record NC_083230.1, on the reverse strand, counting down.
GGCAGAGAGGCCAAGGCCTTCCCCTGAGAAGAACCTCAGAAGAGCCCTGCTGGATCAGACCAGGGAGGGTCCATCTAGTCCAGCATCCTGTCTCACACAGGGGCCAACCAGTTCCTCTGGAGGGCCAACAACAGGGCAGAGAGGCCAAGGCCTTCATAAGAACATCAGAAGAGCCCTACTGGGTCAGACCAGGGAGGGTCCATCTATTCCAGCCTCCTGTCTCTCACAGGGGCCAGCCAGTTCCTCTGGAGGGCCAGCAACAGGGCAGAGAGGCCGAGGCCTTCATAAGAACATCAGAAGAGCCCTGCTGGGTCAGACCAGGGAGGGTCCATCTAGTCCAGCCTCCTGTCTCTCACAGGGGCCAGCCAGTTCCTCTGGAGGGCCAGCAACAGGGCAGAGAGGCCGAGGCCTTCATAAGAACATCAGAAGAGCCCTGCTGGGTCAGACCAGGGAGGGTCCATCTAGTCCAGCCTCCTGTCTCACACAGGGGCCAGCCAGTTCCTCAGGAGGGCCAACAACAGGGCAGAGAGGCCGAGGCCTTCATAAGAACATCAGAAGAGCCCTGCTGGGTCAGACCAGGGAGGGTCCATCTAGTCCAGCCTCCTGTCTCTCACAGGGGCCAGCCAGTTCCTCTGGAGGGCCAGCAACAGGGCAGAGAGGCCAAGGCCTTCATAAGAACATCAGAAGAGCCCTGCTGGGTCAGACCAGGGAGGGCCCATCTAGTCCAGCCTCCTGTCTCACACAGGGGCCAGCCAGTTCCTCAGGGGTGCCAACAACAGGGCAGAGAGCCCGAGGCCTTCATAAGAACATCAGAAGAGCCCTGCTGGGTCAGACCAGTGAGGGTCCATCTAGTCTTTATTCCCATAGAAAATCATGGAGAATTGATCCACGGGTATCTGGGGTTCTGGGGGGGGGGCTGTTTTTTGAGGTAGAGGCACCAAATTTTCAGTATACCATTTAGTGCCTCCCCCCAAAATACCCCCCATGTTTCAAAAAGATTGGACCGGGGGGTCCAATTCTATGAGCCCCAAAAGAAGGTGCCCCTATCCTTCATTATTTCCTGTGGAAGGAAGGAATTGAAAAGGTGTGCTGTCACTTTAAATGTGATGGCCAGAACTCCCTTTGGAGTTCAATTATGCTTGTCACAGCCTTGATCTTGGCTCCACCCCTAATGTCTCCTTGCTCCACCCCCAAAGTCCCCAGATATTTCTTGAATTGGACTTGGCCACCCTAGCACAATCTGAACCTGTACACTGGCCGGGTGGTTTCTCACACGCTTTGCTTCCTCGCTCACTGCCTGCCCTTCTTCTTTCCCGCGGCAGGGCGACAGTGGTGGTCCCCTGATGTGCAGGGAATCCAGGTCTGAGCGCTTTTGGGTCGTCGGAATCACCAGCTTTGGGAGTGGCTGTGCCAGAGCAAAAAAACCAGGCGTCTACACCTCCACACAGAAGTTCATGGACTGGATCACAACGCATAGTGGGCATGACTTCTACAGACCGGTTCATCCCCCAGTGGCACTGACTGCAACCAAGCCAAAGCCTGCCACTGCTGTCTCCAGACCACGTCCTCAGCCACGGCCACCACCAACTGTTCGCCCACAGCCTCAGCCGTGGCGACCGTCTCCAGTTCGGCCACGGCCTCAGCCTCCGGTTCGTCCCTGGCCTCAGCCACGGCCACCGCCAACTGTTCCCCCACAGCCTCAGCCGTGGCGACCGTCTCCAGTTCGGCCACGGCCTCAGGCACCAGTTCTTCCCTGGCCTCAGTCACAGCCACGGCCTCAGGCACCAGTTGTTCCCCGGCCTCAGTCACGGCCACCGCCCACTGTTCGCCCAAAGCCTCAGCCATGGACACCATCTCCAGCTCGGCCACGGCCTCGGCCTCAGCCAGCAGTTAATCCCTGGCCTCAGTTACGGCCACCGCCCACTGTTTGGCCACGGCCTCGGCCACGGCCACAATCTACAGTTTGGCAATATTCTCAACCATGGCCACCACCTGTGATTTGGGTACAGACTGGGCCATGGCAGCAGTCTTTGGTCCTGCCACGGCCTCAGCAATGGCCCGTGGGTCACCCATGGCCACAGTCTCTGCAGCGGCCACCTCTTAACTCTTGGCATTACCAAAATGGGACTGCGCTGGCTCTAAAACGAAAGCTCCCACCCCAAGGACCAGTTCTAGTCCAGCCTTAGGGCCATGGTGACATGACAGCCCAGGCCTCAGTGGTCAAGCCAGTCGTGGGCCCCAAACTACCCCGGGCCAAGGCCTTTTCCCAGGATCCCACTTCCAGCCCAACTGTCAGTTGGCACCCCCAGCACTTCCAGAGCTAGTCCACTGGGCCAAGAACTTTGCCTCAACCCAGACCCTTCTCCCCACAGCAGAACAAGGGCTGGGGTAGGCTGACCAATGGCCGGAGGTCTTGGCCACAACCACAGTGAAAGCAGGCGGCTTCCGGGGTGACCAGGCCCTGCCTTCATGCCCCACGCCTTTGGCTCTCTCCATCAGTCATTCCCATAAGCCGCTAATGTTCACTTACATAAATAATATTTTAATATTACTAATAAAATGTTGGAAAATGGCTCAGGCACTAAGATGAAGATGCAGCTCCTTCAGCCCTGGTCTCAACATTCAGATACAACAAATGAATAGTGTCCAGATCACGTGATGTGATGTTATCATTTTACACTGCTCTGGTAAGACCTCACCTGGAGTCTTGCTTTCAGTTTTGGGCACCACGTTTTAAGAATGATATCGACCAGCTGGAACGGGTCCAGAGGAGGGCGATGAAGGTGGTGAGGGGTCTGGAGGCCAAGTTCTATGAGGAAAGGTTAAAGGAGCTGGGGATGTTTAGCCTTGAGAGGAGGTGGCTGAGAGGTGATAGGATCACCTTCTTCAAGTCCTTGAAGGGCTGTCATATAGAGGATGGTGTGGAATTGATTTCTGTGACCCCAGAAGGTAGGACCAGAACCAGCGGGTTGAAATTAAATCAAAAGAGTTTCCGGCTCAACAAGAACTTCCTGACCGTTAGAGCAGTTCCTCAGTGGAACAGTCTTCCTCCTTGGGAGGTGGTGGGCTCTCCTTCCTTGGAGGTTTTTAAACAGAGGCTGGATGGCCATCTGACAGCAATGAAGATCCTGTGAATTTAGGGGGAAGTGTTTGTGAGTTTCCTGCATTGTGCCGGAGGTTGGACTAGATGACCCTGGAGGTCCCTTCCAACTCTATGATTCTGTGATTCAGTGGTTTAGGATTCGGTGCTTCGAATCTCAGTGGTTTAGGATGCAGCTTCGAATCTCACTCCTTGTCACACAGGGCCTCATTCCAATGTCCTCCAGCATCATTAGCAAACCAAAGATGATACAGTTTTAAAAAGATGTGGGATGGTCTGGCTAGAAGAGGCTTCCAAGACAGCCAGTTTGGTGTAGTGGTGAAAGGCATGGACTCTTATCTGGGAGAACCGGGTTTGATTCCCCACTCCTCCACTTGCACCTGCTGGAATGGCCTTGGGTCAGTAATAACTCTCGCAGAGTTGTCCTTGAAAGGGCAGCTGCTGTAAGAGCTCTCTCAGCCCCACCCACCTCACAGAGTGTCTGTTGTGGGGGGGGGGATGATAAAGGAAACTCTGAGATTAGAGTGAAGGGCAGGGTATAAATCCAATATCTTCTTCTTTTTCCTCACCCTCTCCTGCTGCTAACTTAAGGCAAGGGGTAAAACAACAGCCCAGGGATTGGATCAAGGCTGCTGAGTCTCCTCACGAGAGGGCCGGCTGCTTCCATCCCTTCCTGTTGAGGGGTAGAACTGGAGCCAGTGTGGCAGAGCGGTTAAGAGCAGCAGGCCCTAATCTGGAGAACCAGGTTTGATTCCCCACTCCGCAATCACAGGAAGCCAGCCGGGTGACCTTGGGTCAGTCGCTGTTCTCTCTGAACTCTCAGCCCCACTGATCTCACAAGGTGCCTGTTGTGGGGAGAGGGAGGGAAGGCAATTGGATGCCACTTTGAGATTCCCCAGAGAAGTTCCCCTTTGAAAAACCAAAACCAAACCTATAAGGCAATGAATAAGCCACAATCTTTCATGGGGCACTTTTCACAATCGAATGCAGCACCTGCTTGAAGTGTGGTAGGAAGGGAAAAACTAAGAACATAAGAGAAGCCATGCTGGATCAGGCCAATGGCCCACACAGTCCAACACTCTGTGTCACATAAGAACATAAGAGAAGCCATGTTGGATCAGGCCAATGGCCCATCCAGTCCAACACTCTGTGTCACATAAGAGAAGCCATGTTGGATCAGGCCAATGGCCCATCCAGTCCAACACTCTGTGTCACATAAGAGAAGCCATGTTGGATCAGGCCAATGGCCCATCCAGTCCAACACTCTGTGTCACATAAGAGAAGCCATGTTGGATCAGGCCAATGGCCCCTCCAGTCCAACACTCTGTGTCACATAAGAGAAGCCATGTTGGATCAGGCCAATGGCCCCTCCAGTCCCACACTCTGTGTCACATAAGAGAAGCCATGTTGGATCAGGCCAATGGCCCCTCCAGTCCAATACTCTGTGTCACATAAGAGAAGCCATGTTGGATCAGGCCAATGGCCCTTCCAGTCCAACACTCTGTGTCACATAAGAGAAGCCATGTTGGATCAGGCCAATGGCCCCTCCAGTCCAACACTCTGTGTCACATAAGAGAAGACATGTTGGATCAGGCCAATGGCCCCTCCAGTCCAACACTCTGTGTCACATAAGAGAAGCCATGTTGGATCAGGCCAATGGCCTCTCCAGTCCAACACTCTGTGTCACATAAGAGAAGCCATGTTGGATCAGGCCAATGGCCCTCCAGTCCCACACTCTGTGTCACATAAGAGAAGCCATGTTGGATCAGGCCAATGGCCCCTCCAGTCCAACACTCTGTGTCACATAAGAGAAGCCATGTTGGATCAGGCCAATGGCCCTTCCAGTCCAACACTCTGTGTCACAGAAGAACATAAGAGAAGCCATGTTGGATCAGGCCAATGGCCCCTCCAGTCCAACGCTCTGTGTCACATGAGAGAAGCCATGTTGGATCAGTCCAATGGCCCTTCCAGTCCAACACTCTGTGTCACATAAGAACAGAAGAGAAGCCATGTTGGATCAGGCCAATGGCCCACACAGTCCAACACTCTGTGTCACATAAGAACATAAGAGAAGCCATGTTGGATCAGGCCAAAAGCCTGTCCAGTCCAACACTCTGTGTCACATAAGAGAAGCCCTGTTGGATCAGGCCAATGGCCCATCCAGTCCAACACTCTGTGTCACATAAGAACATAAGAGAAGCCCTGTTGGATCAGGCCAATGGCCCATCCAGTCCAACACTCTGTGTCTCACAGTGGCCAAAAAACCGCCAAATGCCATCAGGAGGTCCACCAGTGGGGCCAGGACACTAGAAGCCCTCCAACTTCTCACCCCCCGCCCCCAAGCACCAAGAATACAGAGCATCACTGCCCCAGACATAAGAACGTAAGAGAAGCCATATTGGATTAGGCCAGTGGCCCATCCAGTTCACCCCCTAGAAGATGAAATCACTGCTTCTCCTTATTTGGGTCCTTGTATTCTGGCCCACCTGGGCCCAGGATGGCAGGTGCAGGTAAGTGAGATCCACCTCCAGCGGAAGGAAAGCTGAGGGGCCCACTGTGCTGTAGCCGTGCTCCTGGAACCCTGGAACCACCCACCCCGTGGGCAAAAGCAAGCTCATCTCCATGTTGTAAGAGCTCAGAGTCCAACTTCGGTCCATTGGGGCCCAAGCAGCAGGTGGTCCCTTTGTGGTCCCTGCTAATCATGAGGCAGCCAATGGATCTTAGCCTCTTCTCCTCTTCCCACCCCCTTCCTCTGCAAAGCAGGGCAGTGGCCATATCTGGCAACCATGACTCTAAGGTTTCTAGGTCCAATTCAAGAAACATCTGGGGACTTTGGGGCTGGAGCTAGGAGAATTGGGGGTGGAGCCAGGAGCAAGGGTGTGACAAGCATAACTGAGCACAAAAGGGGGTTCTGGCCATCACATTGAAAGGACCTCACACCTTTTACATGCCTTCCCTCTATTGGAAATGATGGATAGGGGTACCTTCTTCTGGGGCTCATAGAATTGAACCCCCTGGTCCAATCCTTTTGAAACTTGGCGAGTGTTTTGAGGAGAGGCATCAGATGCTATGCTGCAAATTTGGTGCCTCTTCCTCAAAGAACAGCCCCTCAGAGCCCCAGAGGGCCAATGGCCCATCCAGTCCAACACTCTGTGTCACACAGTGGCCAAAAAACCAGGTACCATCAGGAGGTCCACCAGTGGGGCCAGGACACTGGAAGCCCCTCCACTGTGCCTCCCCAGCACCAAGAATACAGAGCATCACTGCCCCAGACAGAGTTTCAGAAATATGCTGCGGCTAAAAGCCACTGTGTCAGAACTTAAGAACTTCAAACGGATCCCATACTTGGTTACAAAGTTAGGATTTTATTGGAGAGAACTAAGCACTGGAAGAGGCAAGATAACAGTGATGGCGAGAGCCAGCACCAGCTCAATTTTATACACGTAAAGCAAACATCTCACAAAGCCACAATTCACACCGTTACAGGCACATCTGTCTTCTCACCATCACTATCAGTAGAGAGGATGCCTCCCTACTCCGAAGGCCATGCTGTTCGGCTTCAAAGGGTCCCAGTGTGAGAATGTGCAGAGACATAACATAACTCATTCTACAGCCCCAAATATTTTGGATACCAGTGGGGCAAGGTTAATTACTATTCAAGCACTTTGGGTCAAGCAAGGGTTACAACATGGAGTCGGTTTGGTTCAGTAACAAAGCAGCTCTAAGCCACAGTAAAAGTACAATACAGCATTGGTCACATTATAGGGAACCAGCAGTAAAGATCCAAGTTCTGACACACTGATGGACTTCTGGATGTTCATAATCCTGAAGGAGTCCCTGTTTCCAGGGGGCCTTGCAGAAGCTGCCTGAGGGCTCCCAGCTACGGTGGCCCAGTGTGAGCGGAGGGAGGAACCGATGTCTTGCTAGGCACGTGGCCCTGGCTTGTCAGCAACCAGTTGCCAGAAGGGGACGGGTTCCAGCACTGGTGTGGAGAATCCTTTATCAGCTCCCGCTGGGTCCTTGACACGGCGGTGGGGCTGGAGAAGAGTCCAGAACCCTGAGCTGGGCTTGGCCTTTTTGAATGGAGCCCGTGGGCTGGATTAGGCAGGACCAATCCTGCATCTAGGCAAACCAGTGCTAATGTTTTAAGTCCTTTTGTAGAAAAATAGGCAGTGGAGCTCATCCAGGGATTGTTTTATAGCTGCATCTACTATTCAGTGGACAAGGTGGGAAGGAGGAGGTGGAACTGTCAGAAAGGTTCAGGAGCTGCGCTCCTGTGAGCTCCTGCTGAATCGGAGGCTCGGTTTTAAGCATGTGTTATTTTAAGGGTTTTTGTTAAAAAAAAATCTTTGTGTTTGCCTGTGTCCTTTATAACAGGGGTGGCCAATGGTAGCTCTCTGTATGTTTTTTGCCTACAATTCAACTTGGCCAATGGCTCCGGCTAATGGGAGTTGTAGGCATAAAACATCTGGAGAGCTACCGTTGGCCACCACTGCTTTATAAAGTTTATATCTCTGCTACCTGGCAAAACTTAAGAACATAAGAGAAGTCACGTTGGATCAGGCCAGTGGCCCATCCAGTCCAACACTCTGTGTCACATAAGAACAGAAGAGAAGCCCTGTTGGATCAGGCCAGTGGCCCCTCCAGTCCAACACTCTGTGTCACATAAGAACAGAAGAGAAGCCCTGTTGGATCAGGCCAATGGCCCATCCAGTCCAACACTCTGTGTCACATAAGAACATAAGAGAAGCCCTGTTGGATCAGGCCAGTGGCCCCTCCAGTCCAACACTCTGTGTCACATAAGAACATAAGAGAAGCCCTGTTGGATCAGGCCAGTGGCCCATCCAGTCCAACACTCTGTGTCACATAAGAACATAAGAGAAGCCCTGTTGGATCAGGCCAATGGCCCATCCAGTCCAACACTCTGTGTCACATAAGAACATAAGAGAAGCCCTGTTGGATCAGGCCAATGGCCCATCCAGTCCAACACTCTGTGTCACATAAGAACAGAAGAGAAGCCATGTTGGATCAGGCCAGTGGCCCCTCCAGTCCAACACTCTGTGTCACATAAGAACAGAAGAGAAGCCATGTTGGATCAGGCCAGTGGCCCATCCAGTCCAACACTCTGTGTCACATAAGAACAGAAGAGAAGCCATGTTGGATCAGGCCAGTGGCCCCTCCAGTCCAACACTCTGTGTCACATAAGAACAGAAGAGAAGCCATGTTGGATCAGGCCAGTGGCCCCTCCAGTCCAACACTCTGTGTCACATAAGAACATAAGAGAAGCCCTGTTGGATCAGGCCAATGGCCCATCCAGTCCAACACTCTGTGTCACATAAGAACAGAAGAGAAGCCATGTTGGATCAGGCCAGTGGCCCATCCAGTCCAACACTCTGTGTCACATAAGAACATAAGAGAAGCCCTGTTGGATCAGGCCAGTGGCCCCTCCAGTCCAACACTCTGTGTCACATAAGAACATAAGAGAAGCCCTGTTGGATCAGGCCAATGGCCCCTCCAGTCCAACACTCTGTGTCACAGAAGAACATAAGAGAAGCCCTGTTGGATCAGGCCAATGGCCCCTCCAGTCCAACACTCTGTGTCACAGAAGAACTTAAGAGAAGCCATGTCGGATCAGGCCAATGGCCCATCCAGTCCAACACTCTGTGTCACATAAGAACATAAGAGAAGCCCTGTTGGATCAGGCCAGTGGCCCATCCAGTCCAACACTTTGTGTCACATAAGAACATAAGAGAAGCCCTGTTGGATCAGGCCACTGGCCCTTCCAGTCCAACACTTTGTGTCACATAAGAACATAAGAGAAGCCCTGTTGGATCAGGCCAATGGCCCCTCCAGTCCAACACTCTGTGTCACATAAGAACATAAGAGAAGCCCTGTTGGGTCAGGCCACTGGCCCTTCCAGTCCAACACTTTGTGTCACAGAAGAACTTAAGAGAAGCCATGTCGGATCAGGCCAATGGCCCACCCAGTCCAACACTCTGTGTCACATAAGAACATAAGAGAAGCCCTGTTGGATCAGGCCACTGGCCCTTCCAGTCCAACACTTTGTGTCACATAAGAACATAAGAGAAGCCCTGTTGGATCAGGCCACTGGCCCTTCCAGTCCAACACTTTGTGTCACATAAGAACATAAGAGAAGCCCTGTTGGATCAGGCCAATGGCCCCTCCAGTCCAACACTCTGTGTCACACAGTGGTCAAAAAACCCAGGTGCCATCAGGAGGTCCACCAGTGGGGCCAGGACACTAGAAGCCCTCCCACTGTGCCCCCCAAGCCCTAAGAATACAGAGCATCACTGCCCCAGACATAAGCGGAGTGCGGTTCTTATGTTCTCAATCCCTTTCCTAAATAATTGTTAACATAACAATTTTCCTTTTTCACCACTGCTACACACTGGGTTGACACTTGAGTTATCCAGTACAACCCCATCCTTGAAGCTGGGCTTTTTTTGCTCCAATGTGTATCTTCTTATAAACAACACTGAACTTTTGCCACTCCGCTCACCCAGGACACTAGAAGCCCTCCCACTGTTGCCCCTCCCTCCCAAAGCACCAAGAATACAGAGCATCACTATTCCAGACACATAAGAACATAAGAGAAGCCCTGTTGGATCAGGCCAGTGGCCCCTCCAGTCCAACACTCTGTGTCACATAAGAACATAAGAGGAGCCATGTTGGATCAGGCAAATGGGCCATCCAGTCCAACACTCTGTGTCACACAGTGGTCAAAAAACCCAGGTGCCATCAGGAGGTCCACCAGTGGGGCCAGGACACTAGAAGCCCTCCCACTGTGCCCCCCAAGCCCTAAGAATACAGAGCATCACTGCCCCAGACATAAGAACATAAGAGAAGCCATGTTGGATCAGGCCAATGGCCCATCCATTCCAACACTCTGTGTCGCACAGTGGCCAAAAATCCCAAGTGCCATCAGGAGGTCCATCAATGGGGCCAGGACACTAGAGCCCCTCCCACTGTTGCGCCCCTCCCCCCCCCAAGCACCAAGAATACAGAGCATCACTGCCCCGGACAGAGAGTTCCGCAATACGCTGTGGCTAATAGCCACTGATGGACCTCTGCTCCAGATGTTGATCCAATCCCCTCTTGAAGCTGTGATTGTGATGCTGTCAGCAGTCTTGGGCAGCAGCACTTCCCTTAGAAACATCATATAACACCAGGCATGGAGGGAATTGAGCCACGCTGCAGTGGAAAGCTTTCTGCCTAACCATCAAATTAAAACACCACAAGCCAATGCCAAGGGCTTATTCCACCAGTGACTCCAGCAAGGGATTCAGGGTGTAAAGGTTGAAGGGCCTTCTTGCTCATGACTCCAAAGCTCCAAAATTCTTTTCTCGGAGAGATCTGCCTGTCTCCTTTGGTTGCTGTCTTCTGTCCGTGTGTCAAGATTGTTTTGGTTCACTTGGTGTTCCTGCAGTGATCTCTCCTTCCTGACCAATGTTTTAATTGCTTTTAAAAGCACCTTCATGCCTATTTTAACTCTGTTCTAAATTTGTTTAGCTTGGAGAAACGTCGACTGCGGGGTGACATGCGAGAGGTTTACAAGATTATGCATGAGATGGAGAAAGTAGAGAAAGAAGTACTTTTCTCCCTTTCTCACAATACAAGAACTTGTGGGCATTCAATGAAATTGCTGAGCAGTCGGGTTAGAACGGATAAAAGGAAGTACTTCACCCAAAGGGTGATTAACATGTGGAATTCACTGCCACAGGAGGTGGCGGTGACTACAAGCATAGCCAGCTTCAAGAGGAGGTTAGATAAAAATATGGAGCAGAGGTCCATTGTGGCTATTAGCCACAGGGTATATATATTTTGGCCACTGTGTGACACAGAGTGTTGGATTGGATGGGCCATTGGCTTGGCTTCTCTTATGTTCTTAATGTCTGTTAGCAGTTGTTGTAAATACTTTTAGAATGGATTTTATCATGAAGTTTTTTAATTGTCAGCCACCTTGGTTGCCCTTATGAGGGCAGAAAGGCAGAATATGAATATTGTAAATAAATAATAGATCATAGAACCATAGAGTTGGAAGGGACCTCCAGGGTCATCTAGTCCAACCCCCTGCACAATGCAGGAAACTCACAAACCCCTCCCCCTAAATTCACGGGATCTTCATTGTTGTCAGAAGGCCATCTAGCCTCTGTTTAAAAACCTCCAAGGAAGGAGAGCCCACCACCTCCCTAGGAGGAAGCCTGTTCCACTGAAGAACTGCTCTAAACTCACAAACCCCTCCCCCTAAATTCACAGGATCCTCATTGCTGTCACGTGGCCATCTAGCCTCTGTTTAAAAACCTCCAAGGAAGGAGAGCCCACCACTTCCCAAGGAAGCCTGTTCCACAGAGGAACTGCTCTAACGGTCAGGAAGTTCTTCCTAATGTTGAGCTGGAAACTCTTTTGATTTAATTTCAACCCATTGGTTCTGGTCCTACCTTCCAGGGCCACAGAACAACTCCACACCATCCTCTCTGGGACAGCCCTTCAAGTACTTGAAGATGGTGATCATATCAACTCTCAGCCGGCTCCTCTCAACAGGCTGAGTTTTGCCCAGGAAGCTAGTTCAGAAGGGCACACAGATAGAATGCATTCTCAGATACCCACATTCATGCAAAGGTAGCCAACCACGCTGTGCATCAGTGGAGCCTTCCAAAATTTCCCATGTTCTGTGGACTCAGAGACCAAACACCGCCAAAGGAGGTGGTCACAAGCAAGAAAACTGCAATGCACAATGAGCATTCACTCACAAACAAGGAGAACACCAGACACCAAGCTGAGAAGATCACAAAAGTCCAGAGCCAAGAAAGCGAACGCTCTTTTTAATATTCCCAGCATGCACAGGGCTCCAACAGTCACAAGACCGCAGCTTTATTCTGGGTGCACTCTTCCCTTGGCTACTGGCCCGGAATGCTGCTTTACACCTTCTAGGGTAGAAAAGAACATGAAGCAGGCCGTGCATTCCGTGTGATGTCATACTGCTCACCGGCTGATTGGCTGGGTTGTGGACGCTTCCATGTTGTGACGTCAAGAGCGGGGAAAGAATGCAGTGGTGGAAGCAGCATCTGGAGCCACGAGGAGGATGAGATGGGCGCTCCTTCTGTTTCTGGTCCTGAGCCACTGCCGGTCCAGCCACGCCATTGTTAATAGCTGCGAGTAAGTGACAACGCAGGTGTGGAGCTGAACGGCCGAGGAGGGCATCTGTTCTCCACAGCGGCATGTCCTGTGTGTAGAGGCATCCTTTGGAACCAGGCCTGTAGAGTGGGGAAAGAAGTACAGGTAGAATAAGGAGCGTGGTGTAGGAGCAAAAAGTGCCATATTACATGGGGGAAATCAGTGTGGGGGTGTGCGCAGATGGAAAGGGGAGGCTGCCAGTAGAAGAAGAAGATACTAGATTTATATCCCGCCCTCCACTCCGAAGAGTCTCAGAGCGGCTCACAATCTCCTTTCCCTTCCTGCCCCACAACAGACACCCTGTGAGGTGGGTGGGGCTGGAGAGGCTCTCACAGCAGCTGCCCTTTCAAGGACAACCTCTGCCAGAGCTATGGCTGACCCAAGGCCATTCCAGCAGCTGCAAGTGGAGGAGTGGGGAATCGAACCCGGTTCTCCCAGATAAGAGTCTGCACACTTAACCACTACACCAAACTGGCTCTCCATGGCATCATAGAGTGATGGCATCTAAGCTGCCACTGGATGCAGGCCCGCGTTCAGACTTGCAGATGGATGTGGAGGAGTGGGGAGCAAGGACGAGGGACTGCAGGCCAAGTTGTGCCCAGGAGAGATGGTCTAGGGCAGGGGTGTCAAACGCCATGCTGGGAATTATTAGGAAGGGAATTGAAAACAAATCAGCCAGTATCATAATGCCCCTGTATAAATCGATGGTGCGGTCTCATTTGGAGTACTGTGTGCAGTTCTGGTCGCCGCACCTCAAAAAGGATATTATAGCATTGGAGAAAGTCCAGAGAAGGGCAACTAGAATGATTAAAGGGCTGGAGCACTCTCCCTATGAAGAAAGGTTGAAACGCTTGGGACTCTTTAGCTTGGAGAAACGTCGACTGCGGGGTGACATGATAGAGGTTTACAAGATAATGCATGGGATGGAGAAAGTAGAGAAAGAAGTACTTTTCTCCCTTTCTCACAATACAAGAACTCGTGGGCATTCGATGAAATTGCTGAGCAGACAGGTTAAAACGGATAAAAGGAAGTACTTCTTCACCCAAAGGGTGATTAACATGTGGAATTCACTGCCACAGGAGGTGGTGGCGGCCACAAGTATAGCCACCTTCAAGAAGGGTTTAGATAAATATATGGAGCACAGGTCCATCAGTGGCTATTAGCCACAGTGTATGTGTGTATATAAAATTTTTTGCCACTGTGTGACACAGAGTGTTGGACTTGATGGGCCGTTGGCTTGATCCAACATGGCTTCTCTTATGTTCTTATGTTCTTTTGTTATGAGGGCCGGATCTGACATAAACGAAGAAGAAGAAGATAGAAAAAATTGGATTTGTATTCCACCCTCCACTCCAAATCTCAGAGCGACTCACAATCTCCTCTCCCTCATAACAGACACCCTGTGTGGTGGGTGGGGCTGAGAGAGCTCTTCCAGAAGCTGTCAATTCAAGGACAACTCCTGCGAGACCTATGAGTGACTTAAGGTCGTTCCAGCAGCTGCAAGTGGAAGAGTGGGGAAGCAAACCTGGTTCTCCCAGATAAGAGCCTTCGCACTTAACCACTGCATCAAACTGGCTCACCAACTGAAATATTGTTGGGTCAGGCCGTGTGTGTCATAAAATGTAAGGCCAGGTAGTGAAGATATAAACTTTATAAAAGACACAGTCAAACAGAAAGATTAAAAATAAAAATAAAACTTTAAACATGCTTAAAAGATTACCACTCTTGCAATATTTTGTTTATTTAACAGTCTCTGATGACTGGCGCCTCTTGCTGTGAATTATTGCATCAAAATCTGGAGACAATATCTGTGATTTAGAAATCTTGAGTAGGTTGTCCAGATGTTGTCTGGGTGTGTATCTGCTAAGCTGCAAACCTACTTTTGATTTATTGACATTCTTTACAGAAATCTCAAGGTGAATGCTTTGAGCCAAAAACCGACGGGAAAACATGAAATGGCTGGGCATTGAGAGCTTTTGTATATAAGTTACTTCATGTGCTGGTCAGCCAATGGAGAAATAGAGGCTTGGCTCTGCAGCTCCTGTGCGATTGAGCAAGTCTGGCAAAGCAAGCTGTGATGCAGAAGGAAGCATGAGAAAGGGAGAAGGAAGCAGGCGACAGCCAGTTGCTCGTAGGCCTGATAGGAGCCTTCCAGGGGCCTGATCTGTCCCTCGGTTTACATGTTTGACTCTCCTGGTCTAGGAGAAAGACCTCAGCCAAACAATGGGTGTTTTCGCACTGACCTTAATCAGCAGCGATGCCCCTCTTCACCGCGCAGAATCAGCGCGGATTTCGCATTAATTGCCGCGGAGCACCCGGAAGAGCCGGAAAGTCCCGCGGCTTTTGCGGCGCAAATGGAAACTGGTTTTTGGCGGTTTCCGTTTGCGCCGCAAAAGCCGCGGGACTTTCTGGCTCTTCCGGGTGCTCCGCGGCAATTAGTGCGAAATCCGCGCCGATCCTGGGCGGTGAAGAGGGGCTCGCTGCTGATTAAGGTCAGTGCGAAAACAGGCAATGTCTTAGGATAGAAAGGCCCCAGCGGTGATGTGACACCAACCACAGCGCTGGGTCATTTTGTACAGCGAAAAGATGAGCCATCTCCAGGTTAGAGGCGTGCAACAGACGACCGGCAGCTGCATTAATAGTTCTCTCGTTTCTTTCTAGCATTTGTGGGAGACGTCCCGCGGTGTCCAAACATGGCGGTAACGAGCAGATGGAGGGCGGGCTCAGTGCCCGGCCAGGTGCTTGGCCTTGGGTCGTTAGCTTGCAGCTGCCAACGGAGACGGGGCACAAGCACACCTGCGGAGGCTCCCTCATCACCGCCCAGTGGGTTCTCACTGCCGCTCACTGCTTCGGAAATAAAAGGTGAGGGGAGACGCCGGCGGGGACGCGGCTCTCATAGCAGCAGGAGCGTCAACTACAGCCTGCGTGACCATATCGACAGGAACGCCGTGGGCACTGCAAAATCTGAAAATGAATCCTGAGACGATCTCTGGGTTGGGGGAGAGGTAGACTTGGGACTTGAGATACCCCCCGCCTTGGACGGGGTTACACTGCCCTTGAAAAACCAGGTTCACAGCTTGGGAGAGCTGCTTGACGCAGGAAATCAGGTGACCGCAGTGGCCCAAAGTGCTTTTGCCCACCTTTGGCTGGTGTGTCAGCTGTCCCCATTCTAGGGTGGCCAGGCTGGAATATACCTGGAGACTTGGGGGGGAGGGGTGGATCCAGGAGAGGGCGGGACTTGGGAAGGGGAGGGGCCTCAACATGGCATGATGCCATAGAGCAGGGGGGGGCAACGGTAGCTCTCCAGATGCTTTTTGCCTACAACTCCCATCAGCCCCAGGCTGGGGCTGATGGGAGTTGTAGGCAAAAAAACATCTGGAGAGCTACCGTTGGCCACCCCTGCCATAGAACCCACCCTTCAAAACACCCTTCAAAACAGCCATTTTCTTCAGGGGAGCTGATACGCTGATAAACAGGTGTGAGTTTACTGGCCAAACCCAGACAAAGTTAATCCAAACCCAGGCTTCAGATTCAGCAGGAGCTCACAGGAACACAGCTTCTGAACCTTTCTGAGGGTTCCCGCCTCCTCCCCACCTACCTTGTCCATTGAATAGGAGGTGCAGCTGCATAACAATCCCTGGATTAGGAGAGCGGGCAGCCAGTCAGCCCTCAGGGGCTTTGCCATGCCCCGAGCAGCCCTCATTAACCCCTGGAGAAGCCCGTGCCACCCTTTCTCCACTTCTGATGTGATTTTGGGGGGTGGGGCGGGTAGCTTGCTGGCCTTTTGACTGTTGGGGAGGGGGCAGCTCAGGAGAGCCGCAAGTGAGCAAGGCCTGCTTGGATCTCTAGCCAGCCCCAGCAGGCGTCACTTGCCCGGGGCTCTCCTTTCTTGCATCAGGTTGCTTTTGGTGTGGGGGGGGGGGGCATATCCTAATGAGTTCTGCTAATGAGCTCCACCACCTATTTTTCTACAAAACGACCCCTGGCCAAACCTACCAGCTACCAGAAAGGAACAAGCCTCCTTTTTCCTCCCCTCCATTGTGCTTGGCCTGACATTCTTCACAGAGGAGCTCTCCGAAGGCATGGTATGGAACAGTCTGGGAGTTCTTTCTCAGTGCCTCTCCCCACTCCTCCTCAGGATCTGGGGAGGTTTCAGGTGCTGAGAGTGCCAGTTGATCCACTGCCCCTTTTAAAGGTTCTGGAGCCCCCCTTCCTGAAGACCACCCCGAAGCTGTGAGGTGGTCAAAGGCTATTGGGAGGTGGTGCATGAACCATCACAGAAAATATTGAAGACACATTCAATTTGAACCAGAACTATTTTTATGGAACATATATCCTAGTGACTATATACGAAAGAGATGAGGCACCTATTGGCACATATTAACACAGCAGCTAGTATTCTTCTGGCACAGAAATGGAAACGTCAAGAAATAGCCCACAAGATTGGACTTGACGGAAAATATTGGAAATGGCTGAGCTGGAGTATTTATCCCAGTTGCTTGCTGGGAAATCTAAGGAAGAAGCAAGAAAATATTGGGTGAAGTTATATGTCTGGTTAGATACTTAAGATTCTTTGGTTTGAACCCTTATCTCCTGCGGCCCCGTGGCGCAGAGTGGTAAAGCAGCAGTACTGCAGTACTGTGGTCTGAACTCTCTGCTCACGACCTGAGTTCGATCCCAGCAAAAGCTGGTTCAGGTAGCCGGCCCAAGGTTGTCTCAGCCTTCCATCCTTCTGAGGTCAGTCAAATGAGTCCCCAGCTTGCTGGGGGGAAAGTGTAGAGGACTGTGGAAGGCAATGGGAAACCACCCCGTCAAAAGTCTGCCGTGAAAACGTTGTGAAAGCAACGTCACCCCAGAGTCGGACACGACTGGTGCTTGCACAGGGGACCTTTCCTTTCCTTATCTCCTATATCCTGTAATGCATATTATAATATCATATATATTAGAAATGTAAGCTTAAATAGGTGATTAACATGTGGAATTCACTGCCACAGGAGTTGGTGGCGGCTACAAACATAGCCAGCTTCAAGAGGGGGTTAGATAAAAATATGGAGCAGAGGTCCATCAGTGGCTATTAGCCACAGTGTGTGTGTGTGTGTGTGTGTGTGTGTGTATATATATATATATACATATATATATATATTTTTTTTTTTTGGGGCCACTGTGTGACACAGAGTGTTGGACTGGATGGGCCATTGGCCTGATCCAACATGGCTTCTCTTATGTTCTTATGTAGATAACTTAAATGTAGACTTACAATTGTTAAAACATTCCATTTAGATTTTGATGATACAATCTAAAGCCGATAATAATACCTGATAATATCTGTTTTTAAGGAAGTATTTTTATGCAGATTAGACTTGCACTTGCTGGAATGGCCTTGGGTCAGCCAGAGCTCTCTTATCTGGGAGAACCGGGTTTGATTCCCCACTCCTCCACTTGCAGCTGCTGGAATGGCCTTGGGTCAGGCAGAGCTCTCTTATATGGGAGAACCGGGTTTGATTCCCCACTCCTCCACTTGCACCTGCTGGAATGGCCTTGGGTCAGCCAGAGCCCTCTTATCTGGGAGAACCGGGTTTGATTCCCCTCTCCTCCACTTGCACCTGCTGGAATGGCCTCGGGTCAGCCAGAGCTCTCTTATCTGGGAGAACCGGGTTTGATTCCCCTCTCCTCCACTTGCACCTGCTGGAATGGCCTTGGGTCAGCCAGAGCTCTCTTATCTGGGAGAACCGGGTTTGATTCCCCACTCCTCCACTCGCAGCTGCTGGAATGGCCTTGGATCAGCGATAGCTCTCTTATCTGGGAGAACCGGGTTTGATTCCCCACTCCTCCACTTGCACCTGCTATGACCTTGGGTCAGCCAGAGCTCTGGCAGAGGTTGTCCTTGAAAGGGCAGCTGCTGTGAGAGCCCTCTCCAGCCCCACCCACCTCACAGGGTGTCTGTTGTGGGGGAGGAAGATAAAGGAGATTGTAAACCGCTCTGAGACTCTTCGGAGTGGAGGGGGGGATATAAATCCAATATCTTCATCTTCTTCTCCTTCTTCCTCAGGAACCTCTCGCACTGGCGTGCTGTGGTTGGGGCCTGGAATCTGTCTGCGCTCGGCTCTGAGGTCCACGTGCGCTTCATCAAGCAAGTGGTGCTGCATGTCCTTTACCAGCCAGACTCAGCGGCCAACGACATTGCGCTCCTGGAGCTGGACCAGCCCGTCAAATGCAGCGAATACATCCAGCCGGCCTGCCTGCCTGGAGATTCCATGAGGCTGTCTGACCTGAATGACTGTTACGTCAGCGGCTGGGGCATCACCAAAGAGTACGGTGAGAACCAAACCAGCCCCAAAGTAGGCCAAGAAAAGGGGTCTTTCTGTGGCAACGAGCTAGTTTGGTGTAGTGCTTAAGTGCACAGACTCTCATCTAGGTTTGATTCCCCATTTCTCCACTTGCACCTGCTGGAATGGCCTTGGGTCAGCCAGAGGTCTCTTATCTGGGAGAACCGGGTTTGATTCCCCACTCCTCCACTTGCACCTGCTGACATGGTCTTGGGTCAGCCAGAGCTCTCTTATCTGGGAGAACCAGGTTTGATTCCCCCCTCCTCCACTTGCAGCTGCTGGATTGGCCTTGGGTCAGCCACAGCTCTCTTATCTGGGAGAACAGGGTTTCATTCTCCACTCCTCCACTTGCAGCTGCTGGATTGGCCTTGGGTCAGCCAGAGCTCTCTTATCTGGGAGAAACGGGTTGGATTCCCCACTCCTCCACTTGCACCTGCTGGAATGGCCTTGGGTCAGCCAGAGCTCTCTTATCTGGGAGAAACGGGTTGGATTCCCCACTCCTCCACTTGCACCTGCTGGAATGGCCTTGGGTCAGCCAGAGCTCTCTTATCTGGGAGAACCGGGTTTGATTCCCCACTCCTCCACTTGCACCTGCTGGAATGGCCTTGGGTCAGCCAGAGCTCTCTTATCTGGGAGAAACGGGTTGGATTCCCCACTCCTCCACTTGCACCTGCTGGATTGGCCTTGGGTCAGCCAGAGCTCTCTTATCTGGGAGAAACGGGTTGGATTCCGCACTCCTCCACTTGCACCTGCTGGAATGGCCTTGGGTCAGCCAGAGCTCTCTTATCTGGGAGAACCAGGTTTGATTCCCCACTCCTCCATTTGCACCTGCTGGAATGGCCTTGGGTCAGCCAGAGCTCTCTTATCTGGGAGAACCAGGTTTGATTCCCCACTCCTCCACTTGCACCTGCTGGAATGGCCTTGGGTCAGCCAGAGCTCTCTTATCTGGGAGAACTGGGTGTGATTCCCCCCTCCTCCACTTGCACCTGCTGGAATGGCCTTGGGTCAGCCAGAGCTCTCTTATCTGGGAGAACCAGGTTTGATTCCCCACTCCTCCACTTGCACCTGCTGGAATGGCCTTGGGTCAGCCAGAGCTCTCTTATCTGGGAGAACTGGGTGTGATTCCCCCCTCCTCCACTTGCAGCTGCTGGAATGGCCTTGGGTCAGCCATGGCTCTCTTATCTGGGAGAACCGGGTTTTATTCCTCACTCCTGCACTTGCAGCTGCTGGAATGGCCTTGGGTCAGCCAGAGCTCTCTTATCTGGGAGAACCAGGTTTGATTCCCCACTCCTCCATTTGCAGCTGCTGGAATGGCCTTGGGTCAGCCAGAGCTCTCTTATCTGGGAGAACTGGGTGTGATTCCCCCCTCCTCCACTTGCAGCTGCTGGAATGGCCTTGGGTCAGCCAGAGCTCTCTTATCTGGGAGAACCGGGTTTGATTCCCCCCTCCTCCACTTGCAGCTGCTGGAATGGCCTTGGGTCAGCCAGAGCTTTGATTCCCCACTCCTCCACCTGCAGCTGCTGGAATGGCCTTGGGTCAGCCAGAGCTCTCTTTTCTGGGAGAACTGGGTTTGATTCCCCACTCCTCCACTTGCAGCTGCTGGAATGGCCTTGGGTCAGCCATAGCTCTCTTATCTGGGAGAATCAGGTTTGATTCCCCACTCCTCCACTTGCAGCTGCTGGAATGGCCTTGGGTCAGCCATAGCTCTCTTATCTGGGAGAACCAGGTTTGATTCCCCATTCCTCCACTTGCAGCTGTTGGAATGGCTTTGGGCTAGCCAGAGCTCTCTTATCTGGGAGAACCGGGTCTGATTCCCCACTCCTCAACTTGCAGCTGCTGGAATGGCCTTGGGTCAGCCATAGCTCTCTTATCTGGGAGAACCAGGTTTGATTCCCCACTCCTCCACTTGCAGCTGCTGGAATGGCCTTGGGTCAGCCATAGCTCTCTTATCTGGGAGAACCAGGTTTGATTCCCCACTCCTCCACTTGCAGCTGCTGGAATGGCCTTGGGTCAGCCATAGCTCTCTTATCTGGGAGAACCAGGTTTGATTCCCCATTCCTCCACTTGCAGCTGTTGGAATGGCTTTGGGCTAGCCAGAGCTCTCTTATCTGGGAGAACCGGGTCTGATTCCCCACTCCTCCACTTGCAGCTGTTGGAATGGCCTTGGGTTAGCCATAGCTATCCCAGGAGTTGTCCTTGAAAGAGCAGTTGCTGGTTAAGTGTGCAGACTCTAATCTGGGAGAGTTGTCCTTGAAAGAGCAGCTTCTGTGAGAGCTCTCTCAGCCCCACCCACCTCACAGGGTGTCTGTTGTGGGGGGAGAAGATATAGGAGATTGTAAGCCACTCTGATCTCTGATTCAGAGAGAAGGGCGAGTCTAAATCTGCACTCTTCTTCTTCTGTTTAGTGTCTCACCCAAACTCTACAGATCCCAAGAGAGAGCGAAAACACCCATGGGTGTTCCCTTAAGGCCTACAAGGGGCCCTTTCTATTCTTTTCATGAATCTCCTTTAGGAATTGAGGAGCCAAAGAGTGGAGAAGAAATGTCAGAAACTGTTTTCAAAAACCTTGCTATGGCTCTGTGTTAGTGTACCCAATTTGCATGCAGAAGGTCCCAGATTCAATTCCCAGCATGGCGAGTTAAAAGGACCAGGCAGTTGGTGATAGGACAGACCTCAGCCTGAGACCCTGGAGAGCCGCTGCCAGTCTGAGTAGACAAGACTGAATTTGATGGACTGATAGTCTGATTCAGTATAGAATTATAGAATTGGAAGAGGCCCCTAGGGTCATCTAGTCCAACCCCCTGCACAATGCAGGAACTTCACAAATACCTTCCTTCAGGGGTCGTTTTATAGAAAAATAGGTGGTGGAGCTCATCCAGGGATTGTTATGCATCTGCGCCTACTATTCAATGGACAAGGTAGGTGGGTAGGTGGGGAGAAGGAGGTGGAACCCTTAGAAAGGCTCAGGAGCTGTGCTCCTGTGAGCTTCTGCTGAATTCAAGCCATGGCTTCTCCACACACAGACATCCCCAGTGACTCCTGTTCGCCCAGAAGATGGCAAAAACTTCCAAGATCCCATGCCAAACTGGCGCGGAGAAAAACTTCTGACTGACCCCCAAGTGCCCACCAGCATTTCCCTGAGCGTTTAAGAAAGGGCCACGAGAACTGAGCACTGCTGCAGCCCTTCCTGCCCTCCTTCCCATGATCTGCCTCATTCACAGAATCAGCACTGATGTCAGAGGGCCATCTAGTCTCTGCTTAAAGACCTCCAAAGGAGGAGACCACCTCCCAAGGAAGCCTCTTCCACTGACTGCTCTGTCGGAAAGTTCTTCCTCATGTTGAGCCGGAAACTCTTTTGATTTAATTTCTATGTTACAACAATTTTATTTGGTAACATATGGTAACAAATTATATTTCTTGCATCATTAATAAGTTCTTTTATCTATCCCATATATTACTTTCTACCCACCCCTCCCCCCGTTACTTGACCCCTGCCGGTGTTATTTACTCAAAGTACCAATGTTTAAAGGTACCCTTAACTAATAAAAACAAAAATTAATATTCTTCTTTTTTCTAAGACTTATTCATTATCAAAAATTGTTCAATGTCCTTTTATTTTCCACTCTTTTTCTACATATCTTCTGAACTTTTTTCCACTCCATCTTAAAAACTTCTAAATCATAGTCTCCTAAAATTCTTGTTACTTTGTCCATTTCATTCCATGTCATAACTTTTACAATCCAATCCCATTTCTCTGGTATTTTTTCTTGCTTCCACAACTGCGCACATAATGTCCTAGCAGCTGAAAGCAAGTACCAAATTATAGTTCTATCTTCTTTTGGAAATTTTTCCATTTGTAATCCCAACATAAAAGTATCTGCAACTTTCTTAAATTCATATCCCAAGATCCTAGAAATTTCTTGTTGAATCATCTGCCAATACTTTTTTGCTCTTTCACAAGTCCACCACATATGGTAGAAAGAACCTTCATGTTTTTTACATTTCCAACATCTGTCTGGCATCTTATTTTTCATCTTTGCCAATTTCTTAGGAGTCATATACCATCTATACATCATTTTAAAACAGTTCTCTTTAATACTATGACACGTTGAAAGCTTCATAGAGTTCTTCCACAAATATTCCCAAGTTTCCATCTGTATTTCTTAATTTTCTTTATTTACATTAATTGCCCACTTAATCATTTGAGGTTTCACTACTTCATCTTCCGTAGACCATTTTAAAAGTAATTTATATAATTTTGAAATTAATATTTTGTTGTCTCCAAGCAGAACTTTTTCCATTTCTGTTTGCTCTTTTCTTATTAACCGTATGTATTGGATTATTGGATTTAATGTTATTAAGTTTAATGTTTTTATATTGTTAAATTTAAAGGTTTTATTTATTATTGTATGTTTTTATAAAGTGTTGTTAGCCGCCCTGAGCCTGCCGAGGTGGGGAGGGCGGGATAGAAATAAAATTTATTATTATTATTATTATTATTCCTTCAGTTTTAATGTCATTCTCCACCAAGTTCTTTATTTGTTGCATTTGAAACCAATCATATTTATTATTCAGCTCTTCAGTAGTTTTCAATTCTATTTTGCCACTTTGTATTTTTAATAGTTGATTATATGACAACCACTTTTCTTCACCTGTCTCAGCTGTTATTTTTATCACTTCTGCTGGCACTATCCATAACGGTTTTCTCACATCTCCATATTTCTTATATTTCATCCATGTATTTCGCAAGCTATTTCTTATATAATAGTGAGAGAAAAAGCCGTCTATCTTGTCCCCCCCCATAATACATATAAGCTTGCCAGCCAAATTTATTTCCATGACCTTTCAATGCTAAGAGTTTTTTGTTTAACAACATTATCCATTCTTTTATCCATACTAAGCAAACTGCTGCATGATGTAATTTTAAGTCTGGTAATTGAAATCTACCTCTCTCTTTTGCATCTGTTAAAATTTTATTTTTAATTAATTCTTGGTTTCTTCCCCTCCCGCATAAACTCTGAAATTTTTCTTTGCCATCTATTAAATTGTTTACTGTCTTTCACAATCAGAATAGTTTGAAACAAATACATTATTCTTGGTAGAATATTCATTTTAATTGTGGCTCTTCTACCCAACAGTGACAAATTAAGTTTACTCCACTTTAACATATCTTCATCCATTTTACGCCATAGCTTCTCATAATTATTTTTGAACAAATCAATATTCTTCATTGTTATCTCCACACCCAAATACTTTACCTTGGAGGTAACTTCACAGCCTGTTAGTCTCTGCAATTCTTGTTGCTTATTTATTTGCATATTTTTACATAGAAGTTTTGATTTTTCTTTCTTTCTTTATTAATACAAAGTCCAGCCAACAAAAAATATTCTTGTATTTTTGGCTAACAACAAAGGTGTGACTTGTATGGGGTTTTCATTTATAAACATTATATGATCTGCAAATGCTCTGTATTCGTAAGTAAATCCTTTTACTATTAATCCTTCTATTTCTTTATCTTTTTGAATTTGCATCAGTAATATTTCAAGAGTCATTATAAACAACAGTGGGGAAAGTGGACAACCTTGTCTTGTACCTTTACTAATTATCATGTCTTCTGTAAGATCAGCATTTATACATAGCCTTGCACGTTGTTCAGTATATATTGCTTTTATCATTCTTATAAAGCTTTCTCCCAGCTCCGTTTTCTCCATTACTGCAAACATAAAATCCCAATTTAAATTGTCAAATGCTTTCTC
This sequence comes from Heteronotia binoei, assembly GCF_032191835.1. Taxonomy (NCBI): domain Eukaryota; kingdom Metazoa; phylum Chordata; class Lepidosauria; order Squamata; family Gekkonidae; genus Heteronotia; species Heteronotia binoei. Next base: position 131,166,461 of record NC_083230.1, on the reverse strand, counting down.
TGCGTCCACAAAGAATAATGCTACTTCCTTTTCTGGATGTCTTTCATAATATTCTACAATATTTGCAACAATTCTGATATTGTCTCTTATTTGCCTTTTGGGAAGAAACCCCGCTTGATCTTCCTTTATAAAGTTTATCAAATATTGTTTAAACCGTTCTGCCAAGATTCTTGTATATATTTTATAGTCATTATTTAATAATGAAATTGGTCTATATTTTTTTACGTTCGTAACCTCTCTGTCTTCCTTTGGAATCAACGAAATAACAGCTTCCTTCCACGTATTTGGTATTTTCCCTTTTGTTCTTATCATATTCATCAATTTCTGAAGTTTTGGGATTAACTCCTCTTTGAGGATTTTAAAAAATTAGCTGTATATCCATCTGGCCCAGGTGCTTTTCCATTTTTCATTGCATTAATTGCTGCTTCAATTTCTATTTTTTCAATTGGATCGTTCAAAACTTTTCACATATTTTCTGCTAAGGCTGCTATTTTTATCTTTTGTAAGTAGTCATCCATCTTTCCCTTTTAACACCTTTAAATAACTTGGCATAATACTTAAAGAATTCTCTTTTTATTCCTTCTCTTTTGATTTAATTTCAACCCACTGGTTCTGGTCCTACCTTCTGGGGCCACAGAAAACAATTCCATACCATCCTCTATAGGACAGCCCTTCAAGGGACTTGAAGATGGTGAGCCTATCACCTCTCAGTTGTCTTCTCTCCAGGCTAAACATCCCCAGCTCCAGCACTTTTTCTGAGCAGAAATGCACAGGAATGCAGTTCTGGCTGGCTTGGCATCAGGGGGTGTGGTCTAATATGCAAATGAGTTCCTGATGGCTTTTTCTACAAAAACACCCTGTGTGAAACAGTGATGTCTGAGGGTGTGGCATAATATGCAAATAAGTCCCCGCTGGGCTTTTTCTACCAAAAAGCCCTGTGTGAAATAATGCTGATGTCAGGGAGTGTGGCCTAATATGCAAATGAGTCCCTGCTGGGCCTTTTCTACAAAAAAGCCCTGTGTGAAAAAAGTGGTGATGTCTGGGGGTGTGGCCTAATATACAAATAAGTCCCTGCTGGGCTTTTTCTACCCAAAAAGCCCTGCCCAGCTCCTTCAACCTTTTTCATAGTAGTCTCCATACCCCTCACCAGATAGTGTGGTTCAGCCTCCTACTTTGAGCCCCTTCTTCAGGAGCTTTCAAATAAATGACGTAGCAAGGCATAGGCTTTTTGAGGTGGGTCATGCAATCAGTAAGGTCACCCTTGTTCACTGCCCCTTATTGGCCTTGTGTTGGGGACACCCTTTGACCTCTGTGGGCTGATGGCTGCAGTTAAAGTCTGACCACAGCTAGGCTGGGGTGGGGGGAAAGGGAAGGGGAACACAATGGAAATGGGATGCCGTGCCACAAACACAGCAGTTCCTTCTCCCTACAGCCACAAGTCCACCAGATGTCCTGCAGGCGTCGAAGGTCAACCGCTTCTCCACAGAGACGTGTAACAGCAGCAGCTGGTACAATGGGAGCCTCCAGAAGCACAACCTGTGTGCGGGATATGAGGAAGGAGGCACTGACACCTGCCAGGTAAAGGTGGGCCGGGGGGGAGCACTCACCATAGTCTACCTGTGGAAGCTGAAGCCTCATCTTTGTGATAAAAGCTCAGTAGGGAAAGTGTACTTGGGGTTCAGCGGTAGGTTGAAAAAAATTCCAAAAGAAATCCAGCATTTGGCTGAATTTGTGAAATCTGGCCACAACATTCTGCCCTCTGTGTTAATGTGTGACGAGAAACTCACCCCCCAAAACCTAAATATTGACAGTATTTCTGCAAAAATCTAACTTGCCAAATTCTAAACTCCATTTCTAAATTTTATAGTATCCATAACTACAAACATTCTACAAATTCAAAGGAGGCCTCTGTGCCAGGCCATTCTATTTAGGCCACACATGGAAACAGAAGAGTGCAATGGGGAGTGGCATTACTGAAGGAGTAGGAACCCTCCTGATGGCGCCTGGTTTTTTTGGCCACTGTGCGACACAGAGTGTTGGACTGGAGGGGCCATTGGCTTGATCCAACAGGGCTTCTCTGATGTTCTTATGTGACACAGAGTGTTGGACTGGAGGGGCCACGGGCCTGATCCAACATGGCTTCTCTTATGTTCTTATGTGACACAGAGTGTTGGACTGGATGGGCCATTGGCCTGATCCAACATGGCTTCTCTTATGTTCTTATGTGACACAGAGTGTTGGACTGGATGGGCCATTGGCCTGATCCAACATGGCTTCTCTTCTGTTCTTACGTGACACAGAGTGTTGGACTGGATGGGTCATTGGCCTGATCCAACATGGCTTCTCTTATGTTCTTATGTGACACAGAGTGTTGGACTGGATGGGTCACTGATCTGATCCAACAGGGCTTCTTTTCTGTTCATACGTGACACAGAGTGTTGGACTGGATGGGTCATTGGCCTGATCCAACATGGCTTCTCTTCTGGTCATACGTGACACAGAGTGTTGGGCTGGATGGGCCATTGGCCTGATCCAACATGGCTTCTCTGGTGTTCTTATGTTCTCTTATTGGTGTGTATGTGGGGATTACTGCTGCTCTGCAGAGGGATGAAGGTGGTCAGACTTTCTTTGAGAGGTGGGCTGCCGGGGAGTTAACGTCTGACTCGTTGTGCCATGTTGTGGTTGACTGCTGTGCCGTGTTTCCTGTTCTCCCACAGAGCGCCAATCCTACATCCTTTGCTCACCTCTCGTGACATGCTGCTCCACCCTCTTGAACAAGACAAGTGTTTCGCTCCCACTGTGGGACTTCACACTTCTTCTCTCTGTCTCTTTTCTGCAGGGAGACAGCGGTGGCCCCCTCATGTGCAGGGAAGATGACTCACAGCCGTTTTGGGTGATTGGACTCACCAGCTGGGGCCAGGGCTGTGCCAAGCCGCGGAAGCCTGGCGTCTATACCTCAACACGCCACTTCAACGGCTGGATGATGCAGTGGGCGGGACCCTTCCCACGGCCTCCACCTACAGCGAGGCCCATATCTGAGCTGGCACCTGTCCCTCAGCCACCAGCCCCTCAGCCAGGCTTAACAACACTGAGTGGGACAACTCGGACCACACCTCATCCCATTTCTTGGGCACAGTTTCACACAATGATTACCACCACAACAGAGAGCAGCCCCACCCAGACAGAGGAAAGCTCCACCCCCCAAACTGAAGCCCCCACTCCGATGGCGGAAAGCCCCGCCCCCCAAACTGAAGCCCCCACCCAGACGGAAGAAAGCCCCACCCCCCAAACTGAAGCCCCCACTCAGATGGTGGAAAGCCCCGCCCCCCAAACAGAAGCCCCCCCACAGACGGAGGAAAGCCCCGCCCCCCAAACTGAAGCCCCCACCCAGACAGAGGAAAGCCCCACCCCGCAAACGGAAGCCCCCACCCAGATGGAGGAAAGCCCCACCCCCCAAACTGAAGCCCCCACCGAGATGGTAGAAAACCCCACCCCCCAAACTGAAGCCCCCTCCCAGACAGAGGAAAGCCCCACCCCTCAAACTGAAGCCCCCAGCCAGACGGAGGAAAGCCCCACCCCCCAAACTGAAGCCCCCGCCCAGATGGTAGAAAGCCCCACCCCCCAAACTGAAGCCCCCACCGAGATGGTAGAAAGCCCCACCCCCCAAACTGAAGCCCCCTCCCAGACAGAGGAAAGCCCCACCCCTCAAACTGAAGCCCCCAGCCAGACGGAGGAAAGCCCCACCCCCCAAACTGAAGCCCCCACCCAGATGGTAGAAAGCCCCACCCCCCAAACTGAAGCCCCCGCCCAGATGGTAGAAAGCCCCACCCCCCAAACTGAAGCCCTCACCCAGATGGTAGAAAGTCCCACCCCTCAAACTGAAGCCCCCTCCCAGACAGAGGAAAGCCCCACCCCTCAAACTGAAGCCCCCACCCAGACGGAGGAAAGCCCCACCCCCCAAACTGAAGCCCCCACCCAGATGGTAGAAAGCCCCACCCCCCAAACTGAAGCCCCCGCCCAGATGGTAGAAAGCCCCACCCCCCAAACTGAAGCCCCCGCCCAGACAGAGGAAAGCTCCACCCCCCAAATGGAAGCCCCCACCCAGATGGTAGAAAGCCCCACCCCCCAAACTGAAGCCCCCGCCCAAACAGAGGAAAGCCCCGCCCCCACAACGGAAGCCCCCACCCACACAGAGGGAAGCCCCACCCCCCAAACAGAAGCCCCCACTCACACAACAGAAAGCACCACCCACAAAACTGAAGCCCCCACCCACACAGAGGGTAGTACCACTCCCAAAACAGAAGTCCCTACACAGGCCGAGACAGAGGAAAGTGTTACCTCGGAACCTGAAATCTCCTCAGAAGCTGAGACGGAGGAAAGCACAACCTTGGAACCAGAAGTCTCCTCAGAAGCTGAGGTGGAGGAAAGCACAACCTTGGAACCAGAAGTCTCCTCAGAAGCTGAGGTGGAGGAAAGCACAACCTTGGAACCAGAAGTCTCCTCAGAAGCTGAGGTGGAGGAAAGCACAACCTTGGAACCAGAAGTCTCCTCAGAAGCTGAGGTGGAGGAAAGCACAACCTTGGAACCAGAAGTCTCCTCAGAAGCTGAGGTGGAGGAAAGCACAACCTTGGAACCAGAAGTCTCCTCAGAAGCTGAGGTGGAGGAAAGCACAACCTTGGAACCAGAAGTCTCCACAGAGGCTGAGACAGAGGAAAGCACAATTTTGGAACCTGAAGTCTCCACAGAGGCTGAGACTGAGGTGGAAGGCCAGCAGTCCAAGCTTCCCCCGCCAATACTTGAGGGTGAAGCTAAGCCCCTGTGCCCCCCAGAGCCCCCACCAAAGCTCGAAGAAGCCCCCAAGCCCACAGAGCCACTGATCTCTGAGCTGGTGCCAATGGGTGAACCCAAGCCAGCCTGCCCACTCACACACAATCTTATACCCTCCCCCAAGCCCGAGGGTGGGTCCAAGATCGAGGAAGCCCCACCAACACACATTCTTATATCTTCCCCCAAGCCGGAGGGTGGGTCCGAGATCGAGGGTGCCCCACCAACACACATTCTTATATCTTCCCCCAAGCCCAAGGGTGGGTCTGAGATCGAGGGTGCCCCACCAACACACATTCTTATATCTTCCCCCAAGCCCTTATGCCTGCTAGCAGCCAAGCTCTTGCCCAAAGGGGTCTCTACAAGCCTGTGCCCACCGAAGCCCGAGGGTGGACACAAGCCGCCGCCCAAGTCCCCAGTCCTGGGCAAGCTGCAGGTCCCACTGCTTTCCAACCGCACGGTGATGTCCTTCTTCAAGATGGTGCAAAGGCTGCTGCACGCCACAAGGAAGGGAAAGGGCCAGGAGGGGCCGAAGCTGGTCAAGGCAGAACTCCCCACGGAGGCAAAAGGGGCTTCTCCCCCGGCGGTGGAGCATCCGCCGGCCGCCAACCTGTCCGTGGAGGCAGAGGCCCCGTGCAAAGAGAAGGAACATGTGGACCTGCCTCCGGCCAAAGAGTGCCCCGAGGGGACCAAAAGGACCTAGTGGTGCTAGGCAGCTCCTGTGGAAGCTTGCATCGAAGAGGGGAATAAATTTTATGTTTTGTTACCTGGCACCAGGCTTCGTTTTGAGCAGGAGCTCACAGGAGCGGAGCTCCACAACCTCTCAATTTTATTGTGCTCTTTCTTTCTTATCCCGCCCCCCCTCCCCCCCCAAAAAAAAACCTTGCTTCTGGGCTCTATTGTTTAAACTCCCTGTGAGAATTTAGCTGAACCCTAAGATTTGGCAGATGAGCCCCGTGGCACAGTGGTAAAGCTGCAGTACTGGATTCGGAGCCCTCTGCTCACAACCTGAGTTCGATCTCAGCGGAAGCTGGTTCAGGTAGCTGGCTCGAGGTTGACTCAGCCTTCCATCCTTCCGAGGTCGGTAAAAGGAGTCCCCAGCTTGCTGGGGGGAAAGTGGAGATGACTGTGGAAGGCAATGGCAAACCACCCCGTAAAAAAGTCTGCTGTGAAAACGTGAAAGCAACGTCACTCCAGAGTCAGAAACGACTGGTGCTTGCACAGGGGACTACCTTGACCTTTTTAAGATTTGGCAAACTTTCTAATACTTCCCCCCACAAAAAATGGGAAAATAACCCAAACATATTAGACAGACAGATGGAAATCTTCCTCAGGCCACTTTTCCCACAGAATGTCACTGAAAAAGTATGGTGGGAGCAGTGTTCCCTCCAAATCGAGTCAGCGTGAGGCAGCTCACAGTTTTAGCCTCCAGCTCACACATTTTTGTCTTAGCTCAGGAAGGAGGACTGCAGAGCAAAATAATGTATGCAGGAGCTCCCAACTTCGATGCCAGTAGCTCACAAGACTCTGAAGCTTAGAGGGAACACTGGATGTGAGTCAGGTTTTATCATGACAGTTATAATTCAAGATGCGTTTTAAGGTAGATGCTGAGCTGATATAATTGAGTCCACCTTCCGGTGATGTCAGGGGGGGGGTGCGGCTTATGCAAATGAGCTCCAGCACCTCTTTTCCTACAAAAGGACAACCCATCTCATTATGTCCTGCTCTGCTGAGCCCTGCTGTTACTCAGCACCCACCCACCTCCCGCCTGTGGTCTTTGGTGTCCCTTTTCCTATGTTTGCTTCTCTGGGAGGCTGCATCTCATGTGTAGCCTAGGGCACATGCACCCATAGCACAAGAGTAAGGCACTCGCTGTATGTCAACCAAAGGGCAAAAATGTTTTGCACAGGGCATACAAGAAGCCTCCAGGGAGGCCAGACTTACCTAGAATCATAGAGTTGGAAGGCACCTCCAGGGTCATCTAGTCCAACCCCCTGCACAATGCAGGAAACTCACAAATACCTCCCCCTAAATTCACGGGATCCTCATTGCTGTCAGGTGGCCATCTAGCCTCTGTTGAAAAACCTCCAAGGAAGGAGAGCCCACCACCTCCCCAGGAGGAAGCCTGTTCCACTGAGGAATCGCTCTAAACTCACAAACCCCTCCCCCTAAATTCACAGGATCCTCATTGCTGTCAGATGTCCATCTAGCCTCTGTTGAAAAACCTCCAAGGAAGGAGAGCCCACCACCTCCCCAGGAGGACGCCTGTTCCACTGAGGAACCGCTCTAAACTCACAAACCCCTCCCCCTAAATTCACAGGATCCTAATTGCTGTCAGGTGGCCATCTAGCCTCTGTTGAAAAACCTCCAAGGAAGGAGAGCCCACCACCTCCCCAGGAGGAAGCCTGTTTCACTGAGGAATCGCTCTAAACTCACAAACCCCTCCCCCTAAATTCACAGGATCCTCATCGCTGTCAGATGGCCATCTAGCCTCTGTTGAAAAACCTCCAAGGAAGGAGAGCCCACCACCTCCCCAGGAGGAAGCCTGTTCCACTGAGGAACCGCTCTAAACTCACAAACCCCTCCCCCTAAATTCACAGGATCCTCATTGCTGTCAGATGTCCATCTAGCCTCTGTTGAAAAACCTCCAAGGAAGGAGAGCCCACCACCTCCCCAGGAGGACGCCTGTTCCACTGAGGAACCGCTCTAAACTCACAAACCCCTCCCCCTAAATTCACAGGATCCTAATTGCTGTCAGGTGGCCATCTAGCCTCTGTTGAAAAACCTCCAAGGAAGGAGAGCCCACCACCTCCCCAGGAGGAAGCCTGTTTCACTGAGGAATCGCTCTAAACTCACAAACCCCTCCCCCTAAATTCACAGGATCCTCATCGCTGTCAGATGGCCTGACACACCATCCACTAGATTTTTATTTTACAGATGACAGCCCTTCAAGTACCTGGAGCAGTGTTCAGTTTTGGGCACCACAATTTAAGAAAGATATAGATAAGCTGGAACAGGTCCAGAGGAGGGTGATAAAGATGTTGGGGGTCTGGAGACCAAGTCCTATGAAGAAAGGTTGAAGGAGCTGGGGATGTTTAGCTTGGAGCGGCTGAGAGGGGATATGATCACCATCTTCAAGTACTTGAAGGGCTGTCATATAGAGGATGGGGTGGAATTGTTTTCTGTGGCCCCAGAAGGCAGGGCCAGAACCAATGGGTTGAAATTAAATCAAAAGAGTTTCCAGCTCAACATGTGGAAGAACTTCCTGACAGTTAGAGCGGTTCCTCAGTGGAACAGGCTTCCTCGGGAGGTGGTGGGCTCTCCTTTCTTGGGAGGTTTTAAAACAGAGGCTGGATGGCCATCTGACAGCAATGCAGATCCTGTGAATTTAGGGGGAGGGGTTTGTGAGTTTAGAGGGGTTCCTCAGTGGAACAGGCTTCCTCCTCGGGAGGTGGTGGGCTCTCCTTCCTTGGAGGTTTTTCAACAGAGGCTAGATGGCCATCTGACAGCAATGAGAATCCTGTGAATTTAGGGGGAGGGGTTTTTGAGTTTAGAGCGGTTCCTCAGTGGAACAGGCTTCCTCGGGAGGTGGTGGGCTCTCCTTCCTTGGAGGTTTTTCCACAGAGGCTAGATGGCCATCTGACAGCAATGAGAATCCTGTGAATTTAGGGGGAGGGGTTTTTGAGTTTAGAGCGGTTCCTCAGTGGAACAGGCTTCCTCCTTGGGAGGTGGTGGGCTCTCCTTCCTTGGAGGTTTTTCAACAGAGGCTAGATGGCCATCTGACAGCAATGAGAATCCTGTGAATTTAGGGGGAGGGGTTTGTGAGTTTAGAGCGGTTCCTCAGTGGAACAGGCTTCCTCCTTGGGAGGTGGTGGGCTCTCCTTCCTTGGAGGTTTTTCAACAGAGGCTAGATGGCCATCTGACAGCAATGAAGATCCTGTGAATTTAGGGGGAGGGGTTTGTGAGTTTAGAGGGGTTCCTCAGTGGAACAGGCTTCCTCCTGGGGAGGTGGTGGGCTCTCCTTCCTTGGAGGTTTTTCAACAGAGGCTTGATGGCCATCTGACAGCGATGAAGATCCTGTGAATTTAGGGGGAGGTGTTTTTGAGTTTAGAGCGGTTCCTCAGTGGAACAGGCTTCCTCCTTGGGAGGTGGTGGGCTCTCCTTCCTTGGAGGTTTTTCAACAGAGGCTAGATGGCCATCTGACAGCAATGAAGATCCTGTGAATTTAGGGGGAGGGGTTTGTGAGTTTAGAGGGGTTCCTCAGTGGAACAGGCTTCCTCCTGGGGAGGTGGTGGGCTCTCCTTCCTTGGAGGTTTTTCAACAGAGGCTTGATGGCCATCTGACAGCGATGAAGATCCTGTGAATTTAGGGGGGAGGTGTTTGTGGGTTTCCTGCCTTGTGCAGGGAGCTGGACTAGATGACCCTGGAGGCCCCTTCCAACTCTAGGATTCTATGATTCTAAGATGGTGATCCTATCACCTCTCAGCCACCTCTTCTCCAGGCCAAACATGCCCAGCTCCTTCAACCTTTCCTCATAGGACTTGGTCTCCAGACCCCTCAACATCTTCGTCTCCCTCCTCTGGACCCCTTCCAATCACTGTGGAAAAGGACACAGAACCAGACGATAGACAGGGGGAGAAAGGAATTGGCACCGGCGGGGGGGGGGGGGGGCAGAACTGGGCGGGGATGGAATGGTGCAGAAGGGAGAAAAACTCAGGCTGCCCATATGCTGTCTCTGGGAATTCACTGCGACAAAAGAAGCCACTAGTGCTCCTTTGAAAGTGGCTCCAAATGCACACCCCTGCAGGCCAGGCATGACGACAATCTGTCCCAAGAGCTCTCTCAGCCCCACCCACCCTAACCCTACGCAAGGGCTACCTCAAGCACTCATGCCCTGCTTGTGGGGTGGCCCGGCGACTGTCCAGCAACTGCTAGACGAACCCACAGTAAGATGCCTCTTAGGCAACCTCTGAGGCCCCTGGATGCAACAAGGAGAACTCTCGACACTCTGCGGCAAGTCCTTTGGTGTTTATTTCTTAAACTGGCTGCCGTCTACAGTGGGTCATGCCTAGAAGGTGTGGGCTGGGGGCATCCCTCGACACGTCCCCCAACGAACCGTACCCCCACCATCTTCATCGGGCTGCTGCTCCAATGTGTCTTCTCAGCCATCCACGCCACGAGCCTGTGGAGCAGCAGAACAGCTCTCCGCCAAGCTACCTCCGTCCTGAGTGTGAAAGGGAGGACGGCCGGTCCCCTCAATGCAGAGCCCTCTCTCCAGGACCTCTTGGCCCTGGCTACAGGAGGATGTGGAACCAGGACTCAGGTGGACGGGGAGTTGTCTTCTGGGCCGGCTTCCTCCTTCTCAGATAAATCCTCCCCTTTCTTCTCCAGCTCAAAGTTCTGCAGGAAACATGAAAGGACAAAGATGAGTGGCACTGAGAGAACCCCGGGCAGCAATGCACTGACGCATGAAACGACGGACGGGGCACACCTCAAGCTTTCCATCAACAAACCCTCTAGACGGCTTCCGGGGAGGAAAATGGCGAGCTGAGTTGTCTCTCGTAACGGGAGCAAGCTGAAGGTCTTGTTCGGGGTAGTGGAGGGCAAACCAAAGCCCACTGCCTACCTTTCTCAGTGAGAGAAAGGTCCAAGACTTGCACTAAAAACTTTAGAAGAGATTTACCTTGGCTGAAAAGGAGCTTTGGAGAAGGGTCCTTTGAGGCTTTGAGGAGTCTCAGAAGTTTGCAAAATTATCGTCTGCAAGATCTCTCAGAGCCATCGATTTGGCATAAGCTCGTCACGATCCTAACCTTCTGGGACATTTTTAAACAACTAAAGTCTTGGAAGACCAGTGGAACTTGGATAAACAGAGGAAAAAAGGTACAGAAACTCTTCTTTCACTCCGGAGCTATTTACAGACTAAAGAGACGTTTTAAAGGTGGAAATAAGGGGAAAATATAAAACTTGCAAGTAGAAGAAGGGAAGGGTGAAGTTTGGACTATTTTGACATAAAAGACAGTGTTAAAAACTGCTAAAAATTGAAGAGAAATCATTGTTGTGTCTACTTACGATTTGTGGAATGTAAACAACCATACTGCGCAGGAATATACTGGAACAGTCCTCTAACTCTACTGAGCAAGACAGGAAGTGCGTCAAGCAATCTATAAGGTTGAAGGTGACAGAGACAGGAAGCAGTAAAGAAAAAAGCCTACTCTACATCATAGAGAAACATCGGCAGCCATTGCTGGGAGGTCCAATTTAAAACATCGTTTTAAAAAGATTTGGGACTTTAAAAAGTGACAGAAACGACAGGGAAAAGGGTAAGAAGATAAGAACTATTGACTACATTATTGGTGGGCTCCTGGGGTGATTTTAAAAGGGGAAAAAAAATCTTTAAAAGGAGAAAAAATCGCGGCCGCCATTTTGGATTTTTTAAAGACTTTTTTGTTAAATATCTTTGCTTTGGGGGCTCAGAAACCAGCGAAATTGGGCTTGCTGGAAAGGGCAAGCCCTGCTCTATTGAACCTGACTGTCAGATTTTAAATTGGTGAGGTCAAAAATTTCGTCATTTTTTTAAAGGGGAAAAATTCTTCAAAAATTTATATCTGGGCCTGGGAAGCTCAGAAGAAAACAGAACAAAGTTTAATTGAGAGAGAAAATTTAGACCTTCTGAACTTGGTAGTCAAACTTGCAAATTGTGCGACGGAAATTTTTGGTATTTTAATTGCATCCCCCTTGCTCTTTGCTTAAATGTCAGAGCCCAGGCAGCTCCGAACAAGAGCCCTTTCATTAGAAAAAATGCAAGACCAAATGGAGGCTATGGAAGCCAGGATTATGAAAGGAGTTAAGAAAATGATGGAAGAGTTGAAGGAAGAACTTACTACAGTGATTAAAAAAGAAGTGGATGACCTCAAAAACCAAATTGGGAAAATAGACAAGAAAGTACAGGAGGTGGAGGAGAAAGTTAAAACACATGATACCACCTTGCTGAAAGTACAAGAAAAAGTGACGATTCACGACTGCAAATTAATGGAAAATCAGCTACGTTTGAGAGGAGTACCTGAGGAAGAGAATGATGATTTGAAAGGATATATAACAAACATAATCGCAGAATTCTTAGAAGAAGACCCTGATAAGACTAAAAGCATGTATGATCACATGTATAGAGTCAACTCGTTATATGCCAAAAAAAATAACTTACCAAGAGATGTGGTTGTAAGATTCATGACAAAGGAAATGGTGGGAAGGATTATGAAGAGAAACTTTGAACAATCATTGATAGTAAGAGGTAGCAGAGTGAGAATTATGAAGGAGCTACCGAAAGAAGTGATAAATGACAGGAGAACATATAAAAAGTTGACAGAAAAATTGAAAGACAATGGCACAAGGTATAGATGGATAATCCCCGAGGGTGTGAGCTTTGAACTTCAGGGGAAGAGAGTCACGATCACAAATGCCCGAGAACTGAGGAGATTTTTTGAAGAAAATAAAGAATTTGCACCATGATGGATTACAAACTATTGTCTTGGAATGTTAATGGACTAAATTCACCACAAAAAAGAAGGGCAACTTTTCATTGGATTAAAAAGCAAAATTGTAATATAATTTGTTTGCAAGAAGTCCACATTAAACAAAAGGATTATAAATTTTTATGGAACAAACAATTGGGAAGGGAATTTTTTTCGTTAGCTGACCAGAAAAAAAGGGGAGTAGTTTTTTATATTAAACAAGACCTGGAGCCAAAATTGGTATTTAAAGATAAGGATGGAAGATTTGTAGCAGTGGAAATAACATCAAATGGGAAAAAAACGCTGTTATTGGGACTATATGCACCTAATGGTGCAAAAGATGTTTTTTTTAAAGACATTACACAACAACTAGATGAGTTGACCTACGATCAAATACTCTTAATGGGAGATTTTAATGGAACAGTTGAGAACTCATTGGATAGATCCGGAGGGAAAAAAAATAGTGGAAAAGAAGGAAAATTGCCAAAGTCTTTTTTTGAATTAGTAAAACAGGAAAATTTGGAGGACATATGGAGAAAGTTTAACCCTGAAGTGCGGGACTATACTTTTTTTTCTGCAAGACATAAGACATTTTCTAGAATTGACATGCTATGGGGAACCAGAGATTTAGGCCTCATAACAAGAAAGATAGAGATTTTGCCTAAAATTGGCACTGACCATAACCCAATAATGTGGATTACAAAACTGTCCAAAAGATTGAGAAGATGGAGATTGAATGAAGACTTGCTACAGAACAAAGAAACAGTGACTTTCCTAGGAAAAGAAACTAAAGAATTTTTCCAAGTGAATGATAAAGAAGATATCGATTTTCAGACGGTCTGGGATGCTTATAAAGCAGTAATGAGAGGGTTGCTGATTACTTTGAACAATAAAGATAAAAGGGAAAAAGAAAAACAACTACTGGATATTCAAAATGAAATAAAGAAAAAAGAAAGAGAGCTGAGGAAAAGACCAGGGAAAAAGAAAATTCTAAGGGAAATTTCAATATTGCAAACTCAACTAAGACATTTATTAAACAAAGAAGTAGAATGGAATTTGAAAAGGCTCCAGCAAAAATCGTTTGAAGGAGCAAATAAGACGGGGAAATACTTGGCGTGGCAGCTGAAAAAAAAGAGGGAAAATAAAATAATTAATAGAATTGTGATAGATGAAAGAGACGTAGTTACTCAAGAGGGAATAAAAAGAGAATTTTTTAAGTATTATGCCAAGCTGTTTAAAGGTGCTGAAGTAAAGAGAAAAAAGATAGATGAATATCTACAGAAAATAAAAATTGAGCCATTAACTGAGAATATGAGAAAAATTTTGATGACCCAATTGAAAAAATAGAAATTGAGGCAGCAATCAACGTGATGAAAAATGATAAAGCTCCCGGGCCAGACGGTTATACAGCCAAGTATTTTAAAATGTTTAAAGATGAATTAATACCAAAATTACAGAAGCTGATGAATGCAATAAGAGTCAAAGGGAAGGTACCAAATACATGGAAAGAAGCTGTTATTTCTTTGATACCTAAAGAAGAAAGAGATGTTACAAATGTGAAAAATTACAGACCAATTTCACTTTTGAACAATGATTATAAAATATTTACAAGAATTCTGGCAGAACGTCTTAAGCAATATTTGATAAATTTTATAAAAGAGGACCAAGCCGGTTTTCTTCCCAAAAGACAAATAAGAGACAATATTAGAACTGTTGTAAATATTGTAGAATATTATGAAAGACATCCAGAAAAGGAAGTAGCGCTATTCTTTGCGGATGCAGAAAAAGCATTTGACAATTTAAATTGGGACTTTATGTTTGCAGTGATGGAAAAAATGGAGCTTGGAGAAAGTTTTATAAGAATGATAAAGGCAATATATTCTGAACAAAGTGCAAGGCTGTGCATCAACGCAGATCTTACAGATGAAATGAAAATTAGTAAAGGTACCAGACAAGGCTGCCCGCTTTCGCCATTGCTGTTTATAATGACTCTTGAAATTTTACTAATGCAGATTCAAGAAGAAAAAGATTTAGAAGGACTACAAATAAAAGGATTTACCTATAAATACAGAGCATTTGCAGATGATATAATGTTTATAAATGAAAATCCTTTACAAGTTACACCTTTGTTGTTAATGAGAATACAAGAGTTTGGGGAGTTGGCGGGACTTTATATAAACAAAGAAAAATCAAAAATCTTATGTAAGAATATGCAGAAAAATAGACAACAAGAACTACAAAGACTAACGGGTTGTGAAGTTACCTCTAAGGTAAAATACCTAGGGGTAGAGATAACAATGAAAAATATTGATTTGTTTAAGAACAATTATGAAAAGCTATGGCGTAAAATAGAAGAAGATATGCTAAAGTGGAACAAGCTCAATTTGTCACTGTTGGGTAGAATAGCTGCAGTAAAAATGAATATTTTACCAAGGATTATGTATCTGTTTCAAACCATCCCCATTGTGAAAGATGCTAAGCAATTTGATAAATGGCGAAGAAAAATTTCGGAATTTGTGTGGGCCGGGAGGAAACCTAGAATTAAAATGAAAGTCCTGATAGATGCGAAAGAGAGAGGTGGATTCCAATTACCAGATTTGAAACTGTATCATGAAGCAATTTGTTTAGTATGGTTAAAAGAATGGATAACGTTATTAAATAAAAAACTTCTAATGTTAGAAGGCCATGGAAAAAAATTCGGCTGGCATGCATATTTGTACTATGGAAAAAAGAAGATGGACGGTCTTTTCTCTCACCATTATATAAGGAGTAGCTTATTAAATGTGTGGATAAAGTACAAGAAATATGGTGATGAGAGGAGACCTTTATGGATAGTGCCGGCCGAAGTGATAAAGTTAACGGCCAAAACAGTCAAGGAAAAACAACTATCATACAACCAGTTACTAAAAATACAAAGCGGGAAAATAGAATTGAAAACTACAGAAGAACTAAACTATAAATATGATTGGTTTCAAATGCAACAAATAAAAAGTTTGATGGAGAATGATATCAAAGCTGAAGGAATAAGGAAAGAACAAACAGAAATGGAAAGAGTTCTGCTTGGAGATAATGAGAAATTAATTTCAAAAGTGTACAAATTACTTTTACAATGGGCTACAGAAGATGAAGTAGTGAAATCTCAAATGATAAAATGGGCAATTAATGTAAATAAAGAAATAAAGATGGAATCTTGGGAATATCTGTGGAAAAATTCCATGAAACTCGCAACATGTCATAGTATTAAAGAGAACTGTTTTAAGATGATGTATAGATGGTATATGACTCCAAAAAAATTAGCAAAGATGAACAATAAGATGCCAGATAGGTGCTGGAAATGTAAAAAGCATGAAGGTTCTTTCTACCATATGTGGTGGACTTGTGAAAGAGCTAAAATGTTTTGGCAAATGATTCAACAAGAGATATCTAAGATCCTGGGATATGAATTCAATAAAGAGGCAGAGACTTTTCTGCTGGGATTACAAATGGAAAAATTTCCAAAAGAAGATAGAACATTAATATGGTACTTGCTCTCAGCTGCTAGGACATTGTATGCGCAGTTGTGGAAGCAAGAAAAAATACCAGAAAAATGGGACTGGATTATGAAAGTTATGTCATGGAGTGAAATGGACAAATTAACAAGAAAATTAAGAGACTGTGATTTAGAACTTTTTAACCAAGAGTGGAAGAAATTCAGAAGATATGTAGAGAAAGAGTGGAAAATAAAAGGACATTGGACAATTTTTGAGGATTAAGATTTTTAAGATAACAATATAACTCTTGAAGGGGGTTCTTTTTCCCTATGTTTCTTTTTTGTTTCGTTTTTTTTTTCTTGATAGTTAAGGGTACCTTTAATATCTGTTTTTTTTAAAGAAAATAACACTGGCGGGGGTCAAGTAATTGGGGGAGGGGTGGGAGAAAGTAAGATGTGGGGTAGAATGATGGTCTTTTTCTTAATATATATTAAGCTTTTTATAAGTTGTAGTTATAGTTCTACTACCATATGTTACTAATAAAATTGTTTATTCACAAAAAAAAAAAAAAACCCTCTAGACTAGGGGTGCCTAACATGTGGACCGGGGGCCAAAACAGGCCCCAAGAGGGCTCTTGAGCAACTGGCTGTCATAACGAATGAGTTCGACACTTCAGCTCCCGTCTGGGACTCCTTTCCTCCCAAGTCTCACCTCCACCTGAGGAGGGATGGAGCTCCCTGCTGACTTCGAGATGGGATTGGATCAACATCTGGAGCAGAGGTCCATCAGTGGCTCTTAGACACAGCATATTGATGGAACTCTCCGTCTGGGGCAGAGTCAGTTTGGTGTGGCGGTGAAGTGTGCGGACTCATTTGGGAGAACCGGGTTTGATTCTCCCCTCCTCCACTTGCAGCTGCTGGAATGGCCTTGCGTCAGCCATAGCTCTCTTATCTGGGAGAACCAGATTTGATTCCCCACTCCTCCACTTGCACCTGCTGGAATGGCCTTGGGTCACCCAGAGCTCTCTTATGTGAGAGAACCGGGTTTGATTCCCCACTCCTCCACTTGCAGTTGCTGGAATGGCCTTGCGTCAGCCAGAGCTCTCTTATCTGGGAGACCAGGCTTTCATTCCCCACTTCTCCACTTGCAGCTGCTGGAATGGCCTTGGGTCAGCCATGGCTCTCATATCTGGGAGAAGCGGGTTTGATTCCCCACTCCTCCACTTGCAGCTGCTGGAATGGCCTTGCGTCAGCCAGAGCTCTCTTATCTGGGAGAATTGGGTTTGATTCCGCACTCCTCCACTTACACCTGCTGGAATGGCCTTGGGTCAGCCAGAGCTCTCTTATCTGGGAGAACCGGGTTTGATTCCCCACTCCTCCACTTGCAGCTGCTGGAATGGCCTTGGGTCAGCCAGAGCTCTCTTATCTGGAAGAACCGGGTTTGATTCCCCACTCCTCCACTTGCAGCTGCTGGAATGGCCTTGCGTCAGCCAGAGCTCTCTTATATGGGGGAACTGGGTTTGATTCCCCACTCCTCCACTAGCAGCTGCTGGAATGGCCTTGGGTCAGCCAGAGCTCTTATCTGGGAGAACTGGGTTTGATTCCCCACTCCTCCACGTGCAGCTGCTAGAGTGAACTTGGGTCGGTCACAACACTCTCAGAGCTGTTCTCTCAAGAGCAGTTTCTGTCAGAACTCTCTCAGCCCCACCTGCCTCCCAGGGTGTCTGTTGTGGGGAGGGGGAGGGAAGGGAAAGGAGATTGCAAACTGCTCTGAGACTCCTTTGGGTAGTGAACGGCGGGGAATAAATCCAATCTCTTCCTATTCTTTGTTCCTCCGCAAGTGGGAACCTTTCCTTTCATGAAATATGGGCTCTCCAGTTCAATGTGGTTTGATCTCATCTATGGACTATCTTTCTCTACTAGTATTGCACTGATCCCCTCTCTCCTCCCTTCCTTCCATCCTTCCTTCCATCCTTCCTCCCTTCCTTCCATCCTTCCTCCCTTTCTTTCTTTCTTTCTTTCTTTCTTTCTTTCTTTCTTTCTTTCTTTCTTTCTTTCTTTCTTTCTTTCTTTCTTTCTTTCTTTCTCTCTCTCTCTCTCTCTTTCTTGTTTGTCTCTTTGTATTTTTATGAGCGCACCCAGCACTATTTATGAGGTCACCAGAATTTACAATATTCATTTTGTTTGAGATTTTGGAAATGTACTTTGTTCTTGTATTTGCCATTGTTTGGTATACGAAGAAAGATATGTGTATTCTGGTATTTATACTTTTAATAAAGTTTGAGTGATTAAAATCAATCAATGAAGCCAATCTTTTCTTCTTGTGCCACTGAGCCACAGCCCCTCCCCAGCTGCACAATCCATGGGCGCATGGAGCGGCCTTCTGCTGAGTCAGAACCTTGGCCCATCAGACTGGCAGCAGCTCTCTCTCTCCAGGGTCTGTGGCAGAGGAAGCTCTTCCCCATCGTATAACACCTGATGTTTTTAACCAGAGGTGCTGGGGATTGAACCTGGGACCTTCTGCCTGCTAAGCAGAAGCTCTTCCACTGAGCCGCGACCCCTTCCTTGAGCCACAGGCCCATCAGAAGCAGAAGCCACTGCTCAGCCAAGACGTTCACTGGGTAAGCCCAGGGCTGGAGAAAGTGAGGGAGCCAGCTCCTGAGGGGGACCAAAAATGCAGGGAAGAAGAACACGGCAGATTTCTACCCCGCCCTTCTCTCTGAATCAGAGTCTCAGAGCGGCTCACAATCTCCCTTATCTTCTTCCCCCACAACAGACACCCTGTGAGGTGGGTGGGGCTGAGAGAGCTCTCCCAGAAGCTGCCCTTTCAAGGACAACTTTGCAAGAGCTATGGCTGACTCAAGGCCATTCCAGCAGGTGCAACTGCAGGAGTGGGGAATCAAACCCGGTTCCTCCCAGATAAGAGTCTGCACACTTAACCACCGCACCAAATTGGCTCAGAAGAAGAAGACCGTAGATTTCTACCTCACCCTTCTCCCTAAATCAGAGTCTCAGAGCAGCTCACAATCTCCTTTATATCCTTCCCTCACAACAGACTCCCTGTGAGGTGGGTAGGACTGAGAGAGCTCTGACAGAAGCTGCCCTTTCAAGGACAACCTCTGCCAGAGCTATGGCTGACCCAAGGCCATTCCAGCAGCTGCAACTGGAGGAGTGGGGAATCAAACCTGGTTCTCCCAGATAAGAGTTCAGGCACTTAACCACTACACCAGACTGGCTCCCTCTCTCACCTCGAGCTCCTCCAGGACTTCATCCATAAAGTCTCTTGAGTTCTGCTTGTAGCCCACGGCCAGCTTGATGGCATCGTTGAAGACCTGGGGAAGAAGGAACAAGCCAGTCAGTTCCTCCCAGGTGCATGCTGGGGGTTCTGTTTCTTTCCCTGCCCTGCCCTTGGCAAGCCCCATTCCCCATGGGCACAGGGAACGGCCACTTCGCCCAGCTGCCTCCCCACACCTTCACCACGTTGGTGCCATCGGCAGCAGAGACAAAATAGAAAGGCAGGTTGAACTTCCGTGCAAAGCTGAAGCTCTTCTGCGTCATCTTCATGTCGGCTGCAAGACGAAGAAGACGAAGAAGAAGAAGATGAAGAAGATATTGGATTTATATCCCGCCCTCCACTCCGAAGAGTCTCAGAGCGGCTCACAATCTCCTTTCCCTTCCTCCCCCACAACAGACACCCTGTGAGGTGGGTGGGGCTGGAGAGGGCTCTCACAGCAGCTGCCCTTTCAAGAAAAACCTCTGCCAGAGCTCTGGCTGACCCAAGGCCATCCCAGCAGCTGCAAGTGGAGGAGGGGGGAATCAAACCCGATTCTCCCAGATAAGAGAGCTCTGGCTGACCCAAGGCCATTCCAGCAGGTGCAGGTGGAGAAGTGGGGAATCAAACCCGATTCTCCCAGATAAGAGAGCTCTGGCTGACCCAAGGCCATTCCAGCAGGTGCAAGTGGAGGAGTGGGGAATCAATCCCGGTTCTCCCAGATTAGAGAGCTCTGGCTGACCCAAGGCCATTCCAGCAGCTGCAAGTGGAGGAGTGGGGAATCAAACCCGGTTCTCCGAGATAAGAGAGCTCTGGCTGACCCAAGGCCATTCCAGCAGCTGCAAGTGGAGGAGTGGGGAATCAAACCCGGTTCTCCCAGATAAGAGAGCTCTGGCTGACCCAAGGCCATTCCAGCAGGTGCAAGTGGAGGAGTGGGGAATCAATCCCGGTTCTCCCAGATCAGAGAGCTCTGGCTGACCCAAGGCCATTCCAGCAGCTGCAAGTGGAGGAGTGGGGAATCAAACCCGGTTCTCCCAGATAAGAGAGCTCTGGCTGACCCAAGGCCATTCCAGCAGGTGCAAGTGGAGGAGTGGGGAATCAATCCCGATTCTCCCAGATCAGAGAGCTCTGGCTGACCCAAGGCCATTCCAGCAGCTGCAAGTGGAGGAGTGGGGAATCAAACCCGGTTCTCCCAGATAAGAGAGCTATGGCTGACCCAAGGCCATTCCAGCAGCTGCAAGTGGAGGAGGGGGGAATCAAACCCAGTTCTCCCAGATAAAAGTCTGCACACTTAACCACTACACCAAACTGGCTCTCTAAACGGAAAGGGGGAATGTTTCTTGCTGGGAAGGGACATCTTCTGTACCCCAATGGCCAGCAAAGGCCTGTAACATCACAACTGTAACATTAAAAACAGCAGAATCCTAGAGTTGGGAGGGACCTGCAGGGTCATCTAGTCCAACCCCCTACACAATTCAGGAAACTCACAAACACCTCCCCCTAAGTTCACAGGCTTATACTGAAGCATCGGTCAATCGAGATCAGTATCGTCTCCTCAGTATGGAAGCAGCTCTCCAAGGTGTCAGGTCGGGGTCTTTCACATCACTTCCTTTTTTTTTGGGGGGGGGGGAGGGGGGGACTGGAGATGCCAGGGATTGACCTGGGACCTTCTGTAGACCCAGCAGAGCCATGGCCTGCCCCTCTTACACAGGATACCATTTTGTTTTGGTGGGAGAAATGTAATCCAGGCATTTCAAAACAGCCCTTCAATCTGTCTGACTCACTCAGCTATTCCAGGATGTTACATCTCTAGCAGTTAAAAGCCCAGTTTCCAACTTCAGGTGCAATTCCATAATTTTAAACCAAGCCAAGGGACAAATCAGCTGCTTCGTGTCCCCATCTCCTCCCCGGTCCCACCACGCAGCCTCGTGAAGCTCATAGCTACGAGGAGACCTACCATCAATCTTGTTTGCAACCACGATGCAGGGGATCTCAGGACGAAACTCGCGCAGCTCCTTGTACCAAATGCTCAGGTTCTTGTAAGTGATCTTCCTCTGAACGTCAAAGACCTTGCAAGACAGACATATGTTTGGATCAACTTCTGGAGCAGAGGTCCATCGGTGGCTATTAGTGTATTGTTGGAACTCTCTGTCTGGGGCAAATGATGTTCTAAATTCTTAGTACTTGGGAGGGGGCACAGTGGGAGGGCTTCTAGTGTCCTGAACCCACTGGTGGACCTCCTGACGGCACCTGGGTTTTGGCCACTGTGTGGCACAGAGTGTTGGACTGGATGGGCCACTGGCCTGATCCAACATGGCTTCTCTTCTGTTCTTATATCTAGGGCAGTGATGCTCTGTCTTCTTGGTGCTTGGGGGGGCACAGTGGGAGGGCTTCTAGTGTCCTGGCCCCACTGGTGGACCTCCTGATGGCACCTGAGCTTTTTGGCCCCTGTGTGACACAGAGTGCTGGACTGGATGGGCCACTGGCCTGATCCAACAGGGCTTCTCTTATGTTCTTATGAATGAAGGCAGAGGAGGAGGTCTTCTCGCAGTTGCTCATGGCTGAGCCAGCTGGATGGACTACAAAGGGTTGAACAGGCCCTCTTTGGGAATTATGGGGAAGCAGCTCAGAAGAGGAATTCCTGGTTCATATCCTGCCTTCCACTCCGAATCTCAGAGTGGCTCACAATCTCTTACCCCCCCCCCTACCCCACAACAGACACCCTGTGAGGTGGGTGGGGCTGAGTGGGCTCTCCCAGAAGCTGCCCTTTCAAGAACAACTCCTATGAGAGCTCTGGCTGACCCAAGGCCATTCCAGCAGCTGCAAGTGGAGGAGTGGGGAATCAAACCCGGTTCTCCCAGAAAAGAGAGCTCTGGCTGACCCAAGGCCATTCCAGTAGCTGCAAGTGGATGAGTGGGGAATCAAACCCGGTTCTCCCAGATAAGAGAGCTCTGGCTGACCCAAGGCCATTCCAGCAGCTGCAAGTGGATGAGTGGGGAATCAAACCCGGTTCTCCCAGAAAAGAGAGCTCTGGCTGACCCAAGGCCATTCCAGCAGCTGCAAGTGGATGAGTGGGGAATCAAACCCGGTTCACCCAGATAAGAGAGCTCTGGCTGACCCAAAGCCATTCCAGTAGCTGCAAGTGGAGGAGTGGGGAATCAAGCCTGGTTCTCCCAGATAAGTCCACACATTTAGGTACTACACCAAAGTGGTTCTCTCAGAAAGGCCCTTGGCAGTTATTTTCCAGGGGAAAGAAGAAGCAGGGTCTGCTGACCTGGAGGCCATTACAGGCACACCTCTAGCCTGCCTCCTGAGTCATCTGTCTGTTACTCTGCACAGGCTCAGAGGCTCGTGGGGCACTCAGAGCCCTCCTCGACCCCCTACTGAGCCAACTCACCTCCTTGCAACCGGCCAGTCCTGATGTAACCCCAGAGGGCTGAGGTCCTTACCATGATACACGCATGGGCCTTGTGGTAGTAAGAGGCGTGCATGCTGTGGAAGCGCTCCTGTCCAGCCGTGTCCCAGAAATCTGGAAAGCAGAAGCCAGAGGTTTGTCAAAGCAGAGGAAAAGAGCCACATCCTAGGCTAAAACTTCCTCTGATGTGACAGGCCTTAAAGGCTAGAGGAGAGGGAGAAGAAGATGATACTGGATTTATATCCCGCCCTCCACTCCAAAGAGTCTCAGAGCGGCTCACAATCTCCTTTCCCTTCCTCCCCCACAACAGGCACCCTGTGAGGTAGATGAAGATATTGGGTTTATATCCCGCCCTCCACTCCAAAGAGTCTCAGAGCGGCTCACAATCTCCTTTCCCTTCCTCCCCCACAACAGACACCCTGTGAAGTAGATGAAGATACTGGATTTATATCCCGCCCTCCACTCCAAAGAGTCTCAGAGCGGCTCACAATCTCCTTTCCCTTCCTCCCCCACAACAGACACCCTGTAAGTTGGGTGGGGCTGAGAGGGCTCTCACGGCAGCTGCCCTTTCAAGGATAACCTCTGCCAGGGCTATGGCTGACCCAAGGCCAGGCTAGCAGGTGCAAGTGGAGGAGTGGGGAATCAAACCCGGTTCTCTCAGCTAAGAGTTCACACACTTAACCACTACACCACACTGGCTCTCTTGTGGTGGGGCTGAGAGAGCTCTCCCAGAAGCTGCCCTTTCAAGGACAACTCCTGCAAGACCTCTGGCTGACCCAAGGCTATGCCAGCAGGCACAAGTGGAGGAGAGGGGAATCCAACCCGGTTCTCCCAGATAAGAGTCCGCACACTTAACCACTACACCAAACTGGCTCTCCTAAGAGAGAGACACTCCTCTTCCAGCTCAGCCTCCAATCTACAGACTGGCCCGCCCAAAAAGCAAGACCTGACTGGCCGACCTCCTCTGTTCCCAGCTGCCGCTCCACGGAGCTACTGCTGAACTTGCTACCTGGGCTGTAATTCCACTGCTGCTGTCTTATTAACCCCTAGTTTCTGCACGGCTATGCGCCCCAGGAAACAAAAAATCCCGGCTAACGATGATCTCTATGCTGTGGAGTCTTGTGAGCAAAAATTCTGCTTTGTGAGCTACTGGCATGAAAGTGGTAAGCGAGCAATTTGGCTGTTGCATCAACGAGCTTCCTGAGCTAAAGCAAAAATGTGTGAGCCGGAGGCAAAAAACCTGTGAGCTAGCTCACAGTAAATCTGCTTTGAGGGAACATTGGCTACGGCCCTGAACTCCAGTCCCCAGTCATGAGACTCTGCTCTCACCCCTACCCGCTTCTCCCAGAATCAAACCTGGTTCTCCCAGATAAGGAGAGTCTGCCCAATTAACCACTGCACCAAACTGGCTCTGCCCTATTATTCATTCAAACATTCATATCCTGCCTCTCGTTGTCCTTCTCACGCCCTGCAAGGTCTTACCCACGAGAACTTTCTTGCCATCCACAGTGGCTGTGTGCTTGTACAGCGTCAAGGCAAAGGTTGAGAGCTGCTGAGGCTGGCTGTGAAAACGGTCAAGGAGATGCCTGCAAAGCTGAGAACTGCTGGGGGGGGGGGGTTGTCTTAAGGGGAAAGAACCCCCCTGCAGAGGCAATAAGGCCAAGAAGTCTGGTAGAGACCCACAGTTGACTTCAGATTCTTAAGATAAGCTCCTTGATGAACTCATAAGCCAGAAAGTCACAGAGATGCTCTCTCTGATGCTTCCTATCAGTATGAGAGGAACGGTGGCTCAGTGGCAGAGCATCTGCTTGGTAAGCAGAAGGTCCCAGGTTCTATCCCCGGCATTTCCCACTAAAAAAGGGTCCGGGCAAAGAGGCGTGAAAAACTTCAGCTGGAGACCCTGGAGAGCAATGAATGGGGCTGTGGCTCAGTGGCAGAGCATCTGCTTGGTAAGCAGAAGGTCCCAGGTTCTATCCCCGGCATTTCCCACTAAAAAAGGATCCGGGCAAAGAGGTGTGAAAAACCTCCGCTTGAGACCCTGGAGAGCTACTGCTGGTCAGGGGACTGTGGCTCAGTGGTAGAGCCTCTGCTGGGTAAGCAGAAGGTCCCAGGTTCAATCCCTGGCATCTCCAACTCAAAAGGGTCCAGGCAAAGAGGCGTGAAAAAGCT
The DNA here is from genome assembly GCF_032191835.1 of Heteronotia binoei. Taxonomy (NCBI): domain Eukaryota; kingdom Metazoa; phylum Chordata; class Lepidosauria; order Squamata; family Gekkonidae; genus Heteronotia; species Heteronotia binoei. The sequence continues at coordinate 131,141,805 of NC_083230.1, read as the reverse complement.
CAGCTTGAGACCTGGAGAGCCGCTGCCAGTCTGAGGAGACAAGACTGACTTGGATGGACCCGGGGGGGGGGTGTCTGATTCAGTACAAGGCAGCTTCATGGGAAAGGGCTGTGTGGCTCAGTGGCAGAGCATCTGCTTGGTAAGCAGAAGGTCCCAGGTTCAATCCCTGGCATCTCCAACTAAAAAGGGTCCAGGCAAGTAGGCATGAAAGACCTCAGCTCAAGACCCTGGAGAGCCCTGAGGTGGGCTATAGCTCAGTGGTAGAGCATCTGCTTGGGAAGCAGAAGGTCCTAGGTTCTATCCCCGGCATCTCCAACTCAAAAGGGGTCCAGGCAAGTAAGCATGAAAAACCTCAGCTGGAGACCCTGGAGAGCCGCTGCCAGTCTGAGTAGACAAGACTGAGTTGGATGGCCCAGGGTCTGATTCAGTAGAAGGCAGCTTCATAGGTTCATATGCTCTCTTCTGCTCAGAGAAGGGGCGCGGTGTGCAGAAGTCGAGTGCATGGATATGTGAATCAAAATGCTACCTAGAGCTACACAATTCGATTTAATTTTTTTTAAAAAATGACTTCCCCTTCGCCAGCATGCCTGCTGCGAAGCCTCAAAGGATACAAGCCATCCAGGAGAAATCGCTCCATCAATCTGCAAGAAGACAGAAAGAGACGACGGGTAAACAATTAATTAGGATGAGGGATTCACAACATCGCTGCGGCAAGAAAGACGGAAAGGAAGGCCTTCTTGCTCAAGAGGGTAGGTGACCCAAACAACCACGAGGAAGTATGCCGCAGGGAGGGGGCAATCAGCATAGGATGCCCTTTGTAAAGCCCACTCCTTGTCTGACTCTGGTCAGCACCACAACCCCCAAAGGCAGCCAGCAGCCCTTCTCTTCCAGCAGCTGCAGGTGGAGGAGGGGGGAATCAAACTCGGTTCTCCCAGATAAGAGAGCTCTGGCTGACCCAAGGCCATTACAGCAGCTGCAAGTGGAGGAGGGGGGAATCCAACCCGGTTCTCCCAAATAAGAGAACTATGGCTGACCCAAGGCCATTCCAGCAGGTGCAGGTGGAGGAGTGGGGAATCAAACCCGGTTCTCCCAGATAAGAGAGCTCTGGCTGACCCAAGGCCATTACAGCAGCTGCAAGTGGAGGAGTGGGGAATCAAACCCGGTTCTCCCAGATAAGAGAGCTCTGGCTGACCCAAGGCCATTCCAGCAGTTGCAAGTGGAGGAGTGGGGAATCAAACCCGGTTCTCCCAGATAAGAGAGCTCTGGCTGACCCAAGGCCATTACAGCAGCTGCAAGTGGAGGAGTGGGGAATCAAACCCGGTTCTCCCAGATAAGAGAGCTCTGGCTGACCCAAGGCCATTCCAGCAGGTGCAAGTGGAGGAAGGGGGAATCAAACCCGGTTCTCCCAGATAAGAGAGCTCTGGCTGACCCAAGGCCATTCCAGCAGCTGCAGGTGGAGGAGTGGGGAATCAAACCCGGTTCTCCCAGATAAGAGAGCCATGGCTGACCCAAGGCCATTCTAGCAGCTGCAAGTTGAGGAGTGGGGAATCAAACCTGTTTCTCCCAGATAAGAGAGCTCTGGCTGACCCAAGGCCATTCCAGCAGCTGCAGGTGGAGGAGTCGGGAATCAAACCCACTTCTCCCAGATAAGAGAGCCATGGCTGACCCAAGGCCATTCTAGCAGCTGCAAGTTGAGGAGTGGGGAATCAAACCTGTTTCTCCCAGATAAGACAGCTCTGGCTGACCCAAGGCCATTCCAGCAGCTGCAAGTAGAGGAGTGGGGAATCACACCCGGTTCTCCCAGATAAGAGAGCCGTGGCTGACCCAATGACATTCCAGCAGCTGCAAGTGAAGGAGTGGGAAATCAAACCCGGTTCTCCCAGATAAGAGAGCTCTGGCTGACCCAAGTCCATTCTAGCAGCTGCAAGTGGAGGAGTGGGGAATCAAACCCGGTTCTCCCAGATAAGAGAGCTATGGCTGACCCAAGGCCATTCCAGCAGCTGCAAGTGGAGGAGTGGGGAATCAAACCCGTTTCTCCCAGATAAGAGAGCTCTGGCTGACCCAAGGCCATTCCAGCAGGTGCAAGTGGAGGAAGGGGGAATCAAACCCGGTTCTCCCAGATAAGAGAGCCATGGCTGACCCAAGGCCATTCTAGCAGCTGCAAGTAGAGGAGTGGGGAATCACACCCGGTTCTCCCAGATAAGAGAGCCGTGGCTGACCCAATGACATTCCAGCAGGTTCAAGTGGAGAAGTGGGGAATCAAACCCGGTTCTCCGAGATAAGAGAGCTCTGGCTGACCCAAGGCCATTCCAGCAGGTGCAAGTGGAGGAAGGGGGAATCAAACCCGGTTCTCCCAGATAAGAGAGCCATGGCTGACCCAAGGCCATTCTAGCAGCTGCAAGTTGAGGAGTGGGGAATCAAACCTGTTTCTCCCTGATAAGAGAGCTCTGGCTGACCCAAGGCCATTCCAGCAGCTGCAAGTAGAGGAGTGGGGAATCACACCCGGTTCTCCCAGATAAGAGTCCACTCACTTAGCCACTACACCAAACTGACTCTCTACAACACCAAACTTGCTTTGGCCTAGATAGCCCAGGCTAGCGCAGTCTCAGAGGCAAAGCAGAAGTCCGGGGTCTCTATGCAGGAATAGATAATGGCAAACCACTTCTGAACAAAGTCTCCTAGCTCCATCCCCAAAGTCTCCTGGCTCCGCCCCAATGTCTCCTGGCTCCACCCTAAAGTCTCCACCCTAAAGAGCCAGTTTGGTGTAATGGTTAAGTGTGCGGACTCTTATCTGGGAGAACCAGGTTTGATTCCCCACTCCTCCACTTGCACCTGCTGGAATGGCCTTGGGTCAGTCAAAGCTCTCTTATCTGGGAGAAACAGGTTTGATTCCCCACTCCTCCACTCGCAGCTGCTGGAATGGCCTTGGGTCAGCCAGAGCTCTCTTATCTGGGAGAACCAGGTTTGATTCCCCACTCCTCCACTTGCACCTGCTGGAATGGCCTTGGGTCAGCCATAGCTCTGGCAGAGGTTGTCCTTGGAAGGGCAGCTGCTGTGAGAGCCCTCTCAGCCCCACCCACCTCACAGGGCGTCTGTTGTGGGGGAGGAAGGGAAAGGAGACTGTGAGCCGTTCTGAGACTCTTCGGAGTGGAGGGCGGGATATAAATCCAATATCTTCATCTACCTCACAGGGTGTCTGTTGTGGGGGAGGAAGGTAAAGGAGATTGGGAGCCGCTCTGAGACTCTTCGGAGTGGAGGGCGGGATATAAATCCAATATCTTCATCTACCTCACAGGGTGTCTGTTGTGGGGTAGGAAGGGAAAGGAGATTGTGAGCCGCTCTGAGACTCTTCAGAGTGGAGGGTGGGATATAAATCCAATATCTTCATCTACCTCACAGGGTGTCTGTTGTGGGGGAGGAAGGGAAAGGAGATTGTGAGCCGCTCTGAGACTCTTCGGAGTGGAGGGCGGGATATAAATCCAATATCTTCATCTACCTCACAGGGTGTCTGTTGTGGGGGAAGAAGGGGAAGGAGATTGTGAGCCGCTCTGAGACTCTTTGGAGTGGAGGGCGGGATATAAATCCAATATCTTCATCTACCTCACAGGGTTTCTATTGTGGGGGAGGAAGGGAAAGGAGATTGTGAGCCGCTCTGAGACTCTTCAGAGTGGAGGGCGGGATATAAATCCAGTATCTTCATCTACCTCACAGGGTGTATGTTGTGGGGGAGGAAGGGAAAGGAGATTGTGAGCCGCTCTGAGACTCTTCAGAGTGGAGGGTGGGATATAAATCCAATATCTTCATCTACCTCACAGGGTGTCTGTTGTGGGGGAGGAAGGGAAAGGAGATTGTGAGCCGCTCTGAGACTCTTCGGAGTGGAGGGCGGGATATAAATCCAATATCTTCATCTACCTCACAGGGTGTCTGTTGTGGGGGAAGAAGGGGAAGGAGATTGTGAGCCGCTCTGAGACTCTTTGGAGTGGAGGGCGGGATATAAATCCAATATCTTCATCTACCTCACAGGGTGTCTGTTGTGGGGAAGGAAGGGAAAGGAGATTGTGAGCCGCTCTGAGACTTCAGAGTGGAGGGCGGGATATAAATCCAATATCTTCATCTACCTCACAGGGTGTCTGTTGTGGGGGGAGGAAGGGAAAGGAGATTGTGAGCCGCTCTGAGACTCTTTGGAGTGGAGGGCGGGATATAAATCCAATATCTTCATCTACCTCACAGGGTGTCTGTTGTGGGGGAGGAAGGGAAAGGAGATTGTGAGCCGCTCTGAGACTCTTCGGAGTGGAGGGCGGGATATAAATCCAATATCTTCATCTACCTCACAGGGTGTCTGTTGTGGGGGAAGAAGGGGAAGGAGATTGTGAGCCGCTCTGAGACTCTTTGGAGTGGAGGGCGGGATATAAATCCAATATCTTCATCTACCTCACAGGGTGTCTGTTGTGGGGGAGGAAGGGAAAGGAGATTGTGAGCCGCTCTGAGACTCTTCAGAGTGGAGGGCGGGATATAAATCCAATATCTTCATCTACCTCACAGGGTGTCTGTCATGGGGGGGGGAAGGTAAAGGAGATTGTGAGCCGCTCTGAGACTCTTTTGAGTGGAGGGAGGGATATAAATCCAATATCTTCATCTACCTCGCAGGGTGTCTGTTGTGGGGGAGGAAGGGAAAGGAGATTGTGAGCCGCTCTGAGACTCTTCGGCGTGGAGGGCGGGATATTAATCCAATATCTTCATCTACCTCACAGGGTGTCTGTTGTGGGGGAGGAAGGGAAAGGAGATTGTGAGCCGCTCTGAGACTCTTCGGAGTGGAGGGCGGGATATAAATCCAATATCTTCATCTACCTCACAGGGTGTCTGTTGTGGGGGAGGAAGGGAAAGGAGATTGTGAGCCGCTCTGAGACTCTTTGGAGTGGAGGGCGGGATATAAATCCAATATCTTCATCTACCTCACAGGGTGTCTGTTGTGGGGGAGGAAGGGAAAGGAGATTGTGAGCCGCTCTGAGACTCTTTTGAGTGGAGGGAGGGATATAAATCCAATATCTTCATCTACCTCGCAGGGTGTCTGTTGTGGGGGAGGAAGGGAAAGGAGATTGTGAGCCGCTCTGAGACTCTTCGGCGTGGAGGGCGGGATATTAATCCAATATCTTCATCTACCTCACAGGGTGTCTGTTGTGGGGGAGGAAGGGAAAGGAGATTGTGAGCCGCTCTGAGACTCTTCGGAGTGGAGGGCGGGATATAAATCCAATATCTTCATCTACCTCACAGGGTGTCTGTTGTGGGGGAAGAAGGGGAAGGAGATTGTGAGCCGCTCTGAGACTCTTTGGAGTGGAGGGCGGGATATAAATCCAATATCTTCATCTACCTCACAGGGTGTCTGTCATGGGGGGGGGGGAAGGTAAAGGAGATTGTGAGCCGCTCTGAGACTCTTTTGAGTGGAGGGAGGGATATAAATCCAATATCTTCATCTACCTCACAGGGTGTCTGTCATGGGGGGGGGGGAAGGTAAAGGAGATTGTGAGCCGCTCTGAGACTCTTTTGAGTGGAGGGAGGGATATAAATCCAATATCTTCATCTACCTCGCAGGGTGTCTGTTGTGGGGGAGGAAGGGAAAGGAGATTGTGAGCCGCTCTGAGACTCTTCGGCGTGGAGGGCGGGATATTAATCCAATATCTTCATCTACCTCACAGGGTGTCTGTTGTGGGGGAGGAAGGGAAAGGAGATTGTGAGCCGCTCTGAGACTCTTCGGAGTGGAGGGCGGGATATAAATCCAATATCTTCATCTACCTCACAGGGTGTCTGTTGTGGGGGAGGAAGGGAAAGGAGATTGTGAGCCGCTCTGAGACTCTTTGGAGTGGAGGGCGGGATATAAATCCAATATCTTCATCTACCTCACAGGGTGTCTGTTGTGGGGGAGGAAGGGAAAGGAGATTGTGAGCCGCTCTGAGACTCTTTTGAGTGGAGGGAGGGATATAAATCCAATATCTTCATCTACCTCGCAGGGTGTCTGTTGTGGGGGAGGAAGGGAAAGGAGATTGTGAGCCGCTCTGAGACTCTTCGGCGTGGAGGGCGGGATATTAATCCAATATCTTCATCTACCTCACAGGGTGTCTGTTGTGGGGGAGGAAGGGAAAGGAGATTGTGAGCCGCTCTGAGACTCTTCGGAGTGGAGGGCAGGATATAAATCGAATATCTTCATCTACCTCACAGGGTGTCTGTTGTGGGGGAGGAAGGGAAAGGAGATTGTGAGCCGCTCTGAGACTCTTTGGAGTGGAGGGCGGGATATAAATCCATTATCTTCATCTACCTCACAGGGTGTCTGTTGTGGGGGAGGAAGGGAAAGGAGACTGTGAGCCGCTCTGAGACTCTTCAGAGTGGAGGGCGGGATATAAATCCATTATCTTCATCTACCTCACAGGGTGCCTGTTGTGGGGGAGGAAGGGAAAGGAGATTGTGAGCCCCTCTGAGACTCTTCGGAGTGGAGGGCGGGATATAAATCCAATATCTTCATCTACCTCACAGGGTGTCTGTTGTGGGGGAGGAAGGGAAAGGAGATTGTGAGCCCCTCTGAGACTCTTTGGAGTGGAGGGCGGGATATAAATCCAATATCTTCATCTACCTCACAGGGTGTCTGTTGTGGGGGAGGAAGGGAAAGGAGATTGTGAGCCCCTCTGAGACTCTTTGGAGTGGAGGGCGGGATATAAATCCAATATCTTCATCTACCTCACAGGGTGTCTGTTGTGGGGGAGGAAGGGAAAGGAGATTGTGAGCCGCTCTGAGACTCTTCGGAGTGGAGGGCAGGATATAAATCCAATATCTTCATCTACCTCACAGGGTGTCTGTTGTGGGGGAGGAAGGGAAAGGAGATTGTGAGCCGCTCTGAGACTCTTCGGAGTGGAGGGCAGGATATAAATCGAATATCTTCATCTACCTCACAGGGTGTCTGTTGTGGGGGAGGAAGGGAAAGGAGACTGTGAGCCGCTCTGAGACTCTTCAGAGTGGAGGGCGGGATATAAATCCATTATCTTCATCTACCTCACAGGGTGCCTGTTGTGGGGGAGGAAGGTAAAGGAGATTGTGAGCCGCTCTGAGACTCTTCGGAGTGGAGGGCAGGATATAAATCCAATATCTTCATCTACCTCACAGGGTGTCTGTTGTGGGGGAGGAAGGGAAAGGAGATTGTGAGCCGCTCTGAGACTCTTCGGAGTGGAGGGCGGGATATAAATCCATTATCTTCATCTACCTCACAGGGTGCCTGTTGTGGGGGAGGAAGGTAAAGGAGATTGTGAGCTGCTCTGAGACTCTTCGGAGTGGAGGGCAGGATATAAATCCAATATCTTCATCTACCTCACAGGGTGCCTGTTGTGGGGGAGGAAGGTAAAGGAGATTGTGAGCCGCTCTGAGACTCTTCGGAGTGGAGGGCGGGATATAAATCCAATATCTTCTTCTTCTTTTTCCTGGCTCCACCCTAAAGTCTCCTGGCTCCGCTCTCAAAGTCTTCTGGCTCCGCCCCCAAAGTCTCCTAGCTCCGCCCCAATGTATCCTGGCTCCACCCTAAAGTCTCCTGGTTCCGCCTCCAAAGTCTCCTGGCTCCACCCTAGTCTCTTAGCTCCGCCCCCAATGTATCCTGGCTCCACCCTAAAGTCTCCTGGCTCCATCCCCAAAGTCTCCTGGCTCCACCCTAAGGTTTCCTGGCTCCGCCCCCTAAGTCTCTCAGCTCCACCCCCAATGTCTCCTGCCACCGCCCCCAGTCTCCAGATATTCCTTGAATTGGACTCGGCAATGTTGCTGCTGCGCCCCGCCCCCCGCACGCACTTGGACTTGCCGACGGCGCTGTCGCCCAGGCAGATGATCTTGACGTTCTCGGCGGCGTCGTATTTCTCCTGGTCCGGCAGCAGCGCCAGCTCTCCGGCCATCAGGGCCCCGCGACGGAAGGCAGGAAGCGCCGCTGCTCGGCCGCGGGAGCTCCCCTGCTGCAGCCCTGCCCTTCTCTCCGTGGCCTGCCCGCCTCGCCGTTGCCTAGCGACCCCGCCCGCACGCCGTCGACGACTAGGCCGCGCCCTCCGCCCCGCCTCTCTGGATCCGGATTGGAAGGCCAGCCTCATTGGTTCCCGCGGGGGGGGCGCGCTCTGAACGCTGCCGGCCAATGGGAGCTCTCGGCGCTTTCCCCCTGCCAATGACGGCAGGGCTGGGGTCCGCGAGAGGGGGGCGTCGTCGTCGAGCGCTCCCATTGGGCCGGTGGAAAGCTAGGCGGGCGCCCATTGGCTACGGCGCAGGAGCTTGGCTACATTCTAACGTGGGCAGCTGCTGCGGCGGGAGGAGGAGGAGGAGGAGGCAGCCGGAGTCCAGAGACGCTTGCCACCTCTGGGGCGGGACACGCCTGGAGACTTTGGGGGTGGAGCCGGGAGAGGGTGGGATTTGGGGTGGGGCCCTAGAGCCCACCCTCCAAAGCAGTCATTTTCTGCAGGGGAGCTGAGCTCTGCCAGCTGGAGGCTATAGCACCCAGAGCAGGGGTGGCCAAGGGTAGCTCTCCAGATTTTTTTTTGCCTACAACTCCCATCAGCCCCAGCTGGGTTGTAGGCAAAAAACATCTGAAGAGCTACCCTTGGCCACCCCTGCCCTAGAGAACCACAGAAAGAGGCAAGAACAACCCGCCACCCCACCCCCCAAAAAAAACCTTGTGGGAAATGAACGAAATAGCTACTGTTAAACAATTCCCAACAACTCTCTTAAAAGCAAAACAGTCCTAAATAGGATTCCTATACAATATTTTATATATTTCATAAATATCACCGTAAACTCTCACAGTCAAACATAAGATAACCACTGAAGTCCAAATTCATTCAGTCCCATGCAAGCATGTCAGTTTCTCCGAAGTTTTCCCCATCCAACTAGTTTACCTTTTTGACATGTAACTTACATATAGCTTGCCATTAGAAGAAAAATACATTAAAATATAGTGGAAGATGGGTTTAGTATCCGTAATGTGATAAACAGCCAAATTCTGAAAAAGAAATGCCCTCATTTTGGCCCAGGCGTATAACAATAGAGTTATTAGCAGACATTCTCATATTCTGACATGTTACTGTTTTATTGTTTTCTCACGCTCATGCTACCCAGATCAAAGGTTTGCTCAATTTGTTAATTTCACTATTTTGCCACTAGATTTTAACTTTGTACCACTTTGAATTCTAAACCCCTACCTTTCAGATATATGTAGCTCTGCTCACCCTACCTCATTCGTCATCTGATGAAGTGTGCTTAGAGGGCACAAAAGCTTACATTCTGAATAAAACTGCTGGACTACTTTGTTCTAAATTTTATTGTAGCGTGAGCTTTCGAGAAACACAACTCTCTTCGTCAGATGCGCATCGTCAAAGGTACTGCTGGTCTCTTCATTACTGGAAGGAGGTGTGCAGTGGCGGACTGGGCAGGGTGTCAGCTTGCCCGAACGTTGATGTTAAATGTTATTAGACAAAATGTTATAAATGTTAATGACCTTTTAGCAGCTTGAAAATATAACAGAAGTCCCAATATTAATACAACTAAAATTTACGTTGTATTTAAGGTTGCCAGCCTCCAGGTGGGGCCTGGGGATCTCCACTTTTACAACTGATCTCCAGCTGGCAGAGGTCAGTTCCCTTGGAGGAAATGCAATCTGCGTTTACATTTAGTATTTATTTATTTATTTTATTTGATTCATATCCCGCCCTTCTCGCCGAACCAGGCTGAGGGCGGCTCACAACATAAAACCCCACAAACGATTAAATTAATAAGTGTTAAAATTGCACATTCAGTAAAAAAAATAGATATGCAATGATTAAAACAGAATACTGAGTATCTACTGTATACTGCCAGTAACATGTGCAATATATGTGCACTGCAATGACTGAAATGCACATATATTAGCGCTTCGCGATGCAAAGGCGAGTGGCGTGGTCCTTATGAGCCACCGTAGGCCTTGGGGGCGGAGCCACGAGCCTACCGGCGCGTAGGAGCCGTTAAAACAGTTAGCCCCGCCCACTGACGCTTCGTTCTCTGCGGGGGATTCTCGCGGAAGCCTCCCGGCTGAAGAGGCGGTCGCGAGGAAAGCGGGCACGACCCTCCGCCGTCCCTCGGGCAAGGAGCCGCCCCAGAAGGAGCCAGGCTCCCTGAGGGTGCTGCGGCGAATGAGCGGAGGGCTCCGCGACGGAAAGGCCGTCTCATGGGCGCCTGTGGGCGGGGCTAACCTCGGCTCCGCCCCCGCGGCCTACGGTGGCGCAAAAGGCTCAGTCCCTCGCAAGCATGCGTCTAAATCGACGGTGCGGCCTCCTATGGACTAGTACTGTGTGCAAAGACATTCTAGCATTGGGAAAAGTATAGAGAAGGACAACCAGGAGGATTGGGACACTTTCCCTAGGAAGAAAGGTTAAGATTAGATTGATTGTATTTTGATGCAGGAGTTATTGCCTTAACTTTAATCTTGTTTTCCTCTTGGAGAGCCAGTTGCGTGTAGTGGTGAAGTGTGCGGACTCTTATCTGGGAGAACCGGGTTTGATTCCCCACTCCTCCACCTGCAGCTGCTGGGATGGCCTTCAGTCAGCCACAGCTCTCTTATCTGGGAGAACCGGGTTTGATTCCCCCCTCCTCCACTTGCAGCTGCTAGAATGGCCTTGGGTCAGCCAAAGCTCTCTTATCTGGGAGAACCGGGTTTGATTCCCCCCTC